>NC_134575.1:109063320-109363320 GCF_050947875.1 Dermacentor variabilis | reverse complement strand
CTCCTACGCTTTCCTTCCCTTGGAATCCAGTCCGCAACCCTTAATGACCATCGGTTGTCTTCCTTCCTCATTACATGTCCTGCCCATGCCCCCCCCCCCCATTTCTTTTTCTTGAGTTCAACTAAGATGTCATTACCTCGCGTTTGTTGCCTCACCCAATCTGTTCTTTTCTTATGCTTTAACCTTACACCCATCATTCTTCTTTCCATAGCTCGTTGCATCGTCCTCAATTTAAGTAGAACCCTTTTCGTAAGCCTCCAGGTTTCTGATTTTATGAGTCCTCCGTTCCTGAGAGCATGTTCAATTCTATCCATATTATACTTCCTTATGTCAGCTGTCTTACGCTTGTTGATTAACTTCGAATGTCCTGCCAGTTCTATTCTAGCTGTAAGGTTAGAGGCTTTCATACATTGGCGTTTCTTGATCAGAACTTTTGTCTCCTACGATATCTTACTGGCATCCAGTCTAACGGAGTTACCACCGACTTATTTTGCACACTCCTTTATGATGCCCATAGGTGTGTCGTTCATGTCTTCAACACTAAGGTCCTCCGCCTGAGTGAAAGCCGAATACCTGTTCTGTAGCTTGATCCAGAATCCCTCTATTTTTCCTCTTACCAATAACTCATTGATCGGCTTCTTATGTACCAGTTTCTTTCGTTCCCTCCTCAAGTCTAGGCTAATTCGAAGTTCTTACCACCCTATAGTCTCTGCAGTGCATCTTGCCGATCACGTCCACATCTTGTATGATGCCAGGGTTATCGCACAGTATAAGGTCTATTTCATATCTCGTCTTGCCATTGGGACTCCTCCACATCCAATTTCAGGTATCCCTCTTGCGGAAGAAGGTATTGATTATCCGCATATTATTCTGTTCTTTAAACTGTACTAATAACTCTCCCCTGTTCTTCCTAGAGCCTATACTATATTCCTCCTCTGGCTTGTCTCCAGACTGCTACTTGCCTATCCTGGCATCGAAGCCGCCCATCAGTATAGCAGATATTGTTTTGACTTTGTCCATCACCGATTCCACGTCTTCATGATGGATGTAGGACCTGTACGACCTTCAATTTGTACCTTGTATTAAGTTTCAGAACAAGACCTGCCACCCTCTCGTTAATGGTATAGAATTCCTGTATGTTATCCACTATGTCCTTTTTAATCAGGAATCCGTCTCCTAGTTCTCGCCTCTCCGCTAAGCTCCGGTAGCACAGGACGTGCCCGCTTTTAACACTGTATATGCTTCTTTTGTCTTCCTAACTTCACTGAGCCTTATGATATCCCATTTAGTGCCCTCGAATAGCACTGCTAGACTCGCCTCACTAGATGACGTTCTAGCGTTGAACGTTGCCAGGTTCAGATTCCACTGGCGGCCTGTCCGGAACCAGGGATTCTTAGCACCCTCTGCTGCGTCGGAGGTGTTACCATCGCCGTGGTCAGTTGCTTCACAGCTGCTGAGCACTGAGGGCCGGGGTTTGATTGTTGTATTCATATAGGAGGTTGTGGCTAAGTACTGCACCAGAGTGGCCAATTTTGCTCTGGTGACGGAGTGCGTTACCGCTTCTGGTCAGCGGGATGAGGCCACACTCCAGGCCTGTGTATGCAATTTTATCAACATGCTCTTTTTTATATTTTTTGTATCCGGTGGAAAATTGGGCGGCACCGGGATTCGAAGCGCGGTCCTCTTGCACGCGAGGCGGATGCTTCACCTCTAGACCACCGCTGCACATTGGAACGCAATTACTTCATCAGAAAAGACCGAGGTCCTACATTTTAACTTGCGTACTAAATATGCAATCCCTTAAAATGAAGCACGTGCAACTCATCGCACCCATGTTACTCTAAGTACTACGTGAAGAAAGCCTATTATTGTTAACATCGCTCACGAAAACTAAACGAAGTTGTGAATTAGGTTGCATACTATGGTCCCAATTTTTGACAGCATTGCGGTAGGTTAGCATGAACAAAGAAGATACTGATCTCAAAGCAAACGGCTTCGAAAATATCAATGGGCACGAACCAAAGTGTTACCAAAGAGGGAATTATTATTTCTTCCAAGCAATATGTGCTTCCTCTATTAATCTAAATGAAAATGCCAACGGACGCCTACTTTTTATGTCATGCAAACCTATAATTTTACAGCGAAATTTTAGTACAACCTGATGTGGTCGAAAACGTTATGTTTCTTTTATTCTTGTCAATGAAGTGTATTATTAAGCAAGTTTATCTTCAAGGAAAAGGTGTGGAGCCTTAAGTAGGGTGCGCAGGCAAACTTTAAGCAGTCTAGGGGATAAATAACGCCTAAAGGAGCATGGATAAGCATTGGTCTTCTGGCTGTGTAGAGGTGTGATTTTAAAGGGACCCTAACGAGCAAAATAATTTCTTCTGCATCAGTAAATTACCCTTCTACAACACCAAAAGCACCACTCTTACCAAGATAAGGCTCTTGGCAAGCCAGAAAAAGCGCCAGAACGAAATGCGGGTAGCGACGCCTCTTTCAACTTCCCGCGCGCCTTTGAAGTTCCATCATCGATTTCGATGGCATCTTCTAGGGCCTACTCAATCATACAGCGGTACACACTTACTATATGGTATTGTAAGGGAACCAAAGATTAAACATGGCATGTTTTGGGAACCTTTACTCAGCCAACGCGGCCCAAACACCGAAACATACTTTGGAATCCGTGACGTCACGCTGACGTACAGGCGTCGGTGTTTCGGTGCGAAATTCAAATACTGATACTTCGACCTTCATTTTCACATCTAATAATCGAACTAATATTCATAATTGAATGCCTGCAGGGTCCTCAAACAATGCTTTATCAGACTAAATTGATTTATATTCGCTTTAGTGTCCCTTTAAGCACCTACAAAACTGCCCCCCCTATCTTTAGAAAGTGAAATGTGGCAAAAATTTTGTATTTCAAAAGACTGAGGGCCATGAAAGGATGATGTGGCACAAAATATTAAGCGTATAGGTTAAGTACTAAGTGTAAATGTATTTACGTAATTCTAATATGTCCTCTTTTTTCGCATGCTACGTACACCAAGTAGCTTTTCCTGATCGCCTCGATTACCTGAATAAGATTCAACTAAAATAGGGCCACAGACGTTTGTGGATAGTATAGAAAAAAATACTAGACTGCGTATTATACGCTTACGTTTCGTTGGCAATCGCTAATTGCAGAATTCTGGAGCATCGAGCCCAAGCATCAACCAAATAGCCTGAAAGAACTCAACCTACTCCCATTTAGAAATTTTGGTACTATAAGGTACATTTCATAAGCGACCTGCTGGAAACTCTTTATAATGTCCGCAAATAACGGGCCTTCCGAAAAATTATTCAAAGCAGTGCTTGAAAGCAAACAGCAGAGTTGTAGGCAGTGTTTATTGATCCATGTTGTTAAGCATCTCCATTCAGTGCTAGCCCTATGACATATGAAAATTACCGCCTACCTGACACTATGACATAGTGTTCAGGTAGGCGGTAATTCTGACAACCTAGGGTTCTTTAACTAAAGCTGAACGGTACTACAGGGGTGTTTTTTATTTTACTATTTTTTTGAAATGCGGCCGCTGCGACTAGGAATTACAACCCACTGCTGCGTGCTCGGCAGTGGGGTGCTGCGGGCTCGGCAGTGGGCAAGGCGCCAGAGCGGCGGGTGCACACACAATACTTCCCGCTCTCTCGAGAAATCTGTGCGCGAAAGTGCGCGACGGAGAGTTCAAATTCCGACGAATGAAAGCCCGTGTTATGCTTAATGCACTGAGAGCCTAGCATTTCTGGCCATAATGAAGGCTTTGCAAACATTTGCTGAATACTCGTTTTCTCCTCACGTTTGCGTACAATTCTACGCCCATAGGTAACTTTATCAGTGGCTTCGGTGAAATAAAGGGGGAAACATGTTTATATTGGGTGAAAATTCAAACTATTTTCACGTTTGTCTGTGCCGCACTGCATTTGCCATAATATATGCCAGCGCTGCTGAGGGTCTGAGGTGGGTTCTACGAGGCATGTAATCTTCAATTCGCTGCTCCCGAGTAATTATGGGATTGGTAAAGCTTGCGAATCAATATGGCTGATATGCGTCTGAAGTTAAAAGTGTCTGGGTAAATTACGGCCTTTGAATGACAACTTCCATCGTGAGACTACGATACTTATTCGCAATGTTTCTCAATGAACTCGAAAAAGTTTATCCGACACCGAGTTCACGTTCTGTTGAAACGGGGATGGCACATTTAGAAAGTTAAGGTACTGTGTGGCAAAACTATTACGCATCTCGTTTAATGATTCTCTTCGAAAATATTGAGTGAACACCCGCCGTTTAACTTAATTTCAGGCGTTGTACGCAGCGCATGAATTGTCAGCCCGCAATCACAGAAATCACAGGCGCACTGTTCTGGTATTTTGCAAAAATGCGGGAAGTACATAACGACTGCTTGGCGCGTAAAGTTTGATGTGAAATCTGTTTAATCAGTTAATGAGTACGTTAGAAAAATGTTATATGAATGCTTTTCAGGTATCCTTGGAGAACTGTTTACACACAGCGTATTACTGCATGAAATGAAGTCCATAACATCAACTACGCGTTGTTTCCAGGCGATTCATATCTAAAGGGTTCGACTTGAAACAAACATCTTCGCTGGAAACGTAATCTAGATGACCTTGATTAAAGCAGTACAGCAAACAGCGCGTTGTGCGTCGTATATGCGAAAAACGGCATGTATTAAAAGAAAAAAAAACTTAAATTTTATTTAAGAGCTTTTACGCAGTTACAATTGTTTAAAACGGTTACGTATTAGATTTAACTCGAATTATAGGCTAGAAATTAAGAACCGGAAAAGGCTGCTGTTTTTCGTTTTACAAGTTTCTGTCACAGAGTATTCGCAGAAAATTTCTTTTGCGCCACAGAAAATTCCTGTAAATTTTCTTTAAATTAACAGCTTTTTTACAGTGTACATTATCTGGCCTGTACGAGCTTGTCCCAGCCTTGTGACCTTATCCTCTGTGGACGTTCGCTTTGCTTTCACGCCACCCAAACGAATTTTTCCTCTTTTAATCACGTTCTCAATGGCATTAGTAAGCAGAGCTTTGCCCTTTGAAACGAGATTTTTGATTAGCTGTATTGGGATTTCATCGTGTCGTGCAGTCACGTTATTAGGGACACTTCCTTCTGCTTTCTACAAGAAAAACATTTCCATGCTAAATTTTGATCTGTCGGGCTTCTGTTTTGGTCATATGCTTTCTTTTGTGCCTAAGTTATCACTAATAATGTTATGTCTCCGATGTACCGCAGTTCATCGTTTCTTTCGAAGATGTTACTGTCTTTACCTCTTAAAGCCCTGTTCGAGCTCTAAATGCTCTTACATGGTTCCGGAGTCTTTCTAGTGCGCTTTTGTATTTTTTGCGCATGTTATGCATCCAACGTTCACATGGGTATTTAGTTTTCTGCTGTACGAGCTCACTCGCCTCCCTTTTCTTGGTATTTGTTCCGTCTTAAAAGCGCCTCTTCCTCGCGTAATCCCAACTTTTCGGCCTCTTGATGATCACCAGATGCCTTGTCAGGCACTTTTATAGCTTGCTTTATTTCCTTGTTGCACCATTTGCATGGTATCCATACTCCGCTCCAAAATTTTATTGCCGTGTTCGTCTCATCGCCTGCTGAATAACATCTGCTAGTTCCGGTGTAGTAAAGGCCTCAATTTTCTTCTCTGTCTTTTTTGCAATAGCTCTTATTTCGCTTTCATTGATCTTTAGAAATTCCAACACTATTAGTTACTCTTTTGCATTATTATCTCTCCCAAATTTTACGGTAAACAGTTATGATCGCTACTCACGCTGTTTTTCCATGCTCATCTATAGTCATCCGGTCTGGTCGTTCGTATACCATTTCTTAGACTAAAGCGTAATTTATACATGGCTGCCTATTCCCGCATTGCAACGTTACCTGTCCTTATTCTCCCTAGTTCTGTCCATCGCATGTAGGCTTAGGCACCGACCTAGTGGCACATACCCAGGGACCAAAATCATCATCAAAATTCTAGATCAAAGACCAGCACAGACCGGTCGGCATGTACCCAGTGATTGAAGTCGGTATCGTCGAAGTCGATAGAACAGTAGTACATACCCAGTAGAGCGTCTACAGCGACACAAGTTGGCGGGAAAGAAGTTCGTAGAAGACTAGTAGATGTACACATTACCCCATACTCAGTTACCATAGTTGCTGCGACAGTTGCTTTCGAACACGGTTGGCTCAGTACAGCCAGCCTTACGGTAAACCATTCACATCTACTACAGAGTGAAGCAGGTCGTTTGAAAGACAGACAGACAGACAGACAGACAGACAGACAGACAGACAGACAGACAGACAGACAGACAGACAGACAGACAGACAGACAGACAGATAGATAGATAGATAGATAGATAGATAGATAGATAGATAGATAGATAGATAGATAGATAGATAGATAGATAGATAGATAGATAGATAGATAGATAGATAGATAGATCCCAGAAAGTTCACGAAGTACCCTATTAATGTAACACATTATTAGTACAGTGTTCTGCGACAGCTAAACCATAGAACAAATCGCTGTTACGTCCCAATCGCTGTTGCCTATCAAATGCTCAGTGATTGTGGCAAATTGGTTACAAATGATAGGGCAGCACCAATTCATCTTTTCGACATTGTAGAACCGCACAGAAACGTGCAGTGACGGAATTCGCTTTTTGAGCCACTCAATCTTTATGTCAGCTTTCATTAAAAGAAAACTTGAAACGCGTGTAAAAGGACAGAAAATAGTATTTGCTGCATGAAAGAAGAGGAGGATAGCCCACTTTTAGTAACACAGCGCAATCAAGGCTGACAAAGAACGTTCAAGCAAGCATTCGAATCTTAGCCCTTCTTTGATGAAAAGATCAACGCTGCCGCCTTCTGCAGGGTATCACTTTATTTCGGGTTAATACAACTTAACCTAAATCGTACTGCCCATATATTTAGCCATATATATATATATATATATATATATATATAGTCATATCATAAGAAGCCAACAAACACTGTCACCAAGGACAACATAGGAGAAATTACTTGTGCTTAATTAATGAAATAATGAAACAATAAATTAATGGAAATTGAAGTGGATGAAAAAACAACTTGGCGCAGGTGGGAACCGAACCCACAGCCTTCGCATTTCTTGGGTACTTATGCGTCCTAGTAGAACCCTGGCAGTGTTAAACCAGCGCCACCACTCACAGACCTTCGCGGCGGACGTGGAACATCCTTTTCGCCTCAGCGTCACGAGAACGTGATCTTTTTGGGTGAAGGCAACTGGTAAATAAACCCACGTATGCTACCTGAAGGCATCAATGTAGCCGTATTCCAGAGCCTCGTTATGTAATAAAGGAGAAGAAAGGGGGTTAACCGAGGGGCCCGATTTTTATTAGTCATATCATAAGAAGCCAACAAACAAAGACACCAGGGACAACATAGGGGAAATTACTCGTGCTTAATAAATGAAACAATCAAACAATAAATTAATGAAAATGAAAGTGAATGAAAAAACAACTTGTGGGTTCGGTTCCCACCTGCGGCAAGTTGTGTTTTCATCCACTTTACTTTCCATTAATTTATCGTTTCATTCTTGCATATATATTTCATAAGATTTCATATATATATATATATATATATATATATATATATACTACCGCAAAACCTGAATGAATAGCCTGCTACGATATGGATGCGGGAAATTCGTTTGTGCTTTTCCTGCTGCTTCCATGGTTGCATCGATACTCTCTATTTCCCAGCAGACCTTGATTTTGCACTCTACGTAAGCAAGCTTTTCCGCGTATGCCAAATCAGTATCCTCCTATTTCATATCTAACTACAAAATTCCACCACTTTCTATTTTTTCAAGGCAATAGTGCTTTGTCACGCAGTACCAAGCTGTTCGCACAGAGATTCTCAATGAAAGAAATGGAAGCGTTGTTATTCAAGCACACTGCTACTAAAAAGCAGTACAAAAACCTCCTAGTAAAATATACGCCTCCCGGATTCTGTGCATTCATAATTGGGCAGTATACCTGTTGCGAGTTGCCGCATGTTCCCATAAAACCAACATAGAAACGAAGGTTGTGCTGTGATAGCACGTGGCATGGAGCCCATGGCACCGTGGGTGCCTAATTACATAGTACTGCTCTTTATTAAGGTAATAAGAGTGAAATAGAGAAACAACATTTGCGCAAGAAGTGGGACGGTCAAAAACACCGTATGGGGTTTATTAACATGGAGTGCCAGTTTTGCCATTAGATATCACCCCATCAACTAACAAAACCGTACGTTTTACTTACACAATTTTGCTGGTACCTAAAAGAGGAACATTTGTTTGTTGCTGAAGGAGCCCTGATGACAGAATCCTGGAGGTATCATAATTTTACTTTGTGTCCCCTTTATTGCGGTAGCAATTGCATGGACAATTTAGTTACATTTGTGTCGTTACCGTGATGTCTCGTAAAATGTCCAAGGGTGACGCCATCGTCGCCACTTGCTGTATGCGTCATGTACGACTGGATGCGTGCTCACGTACTTACGCACGGGGCAGAAACCTGGAGGCTTACGAAAAGGGTTCTACTTAAATTGAGGACGACGCAACGAGCTATGGAAAGAAGAATGATAGGTTTAGCGTTAAGGGATAAGGAAACAGCAGATTGGGTGAGGGAGAAACGCGAGTTAATGACATCTGAGTTGAAATCAAGAAAAAGAAAGGCGGGGGGGGGGGGTGCGGCATGGGCAGGGTGTGTAATGAGGAGGCAACACAACCGATGGTCATTAAGGGTTACGGACTGGATTCTAAGGGAAGGGAAGCGTAACAGGGGGCGGCAGAAAGTTAGGTGGGCGGATGAGATTAAGAACTTTGCAGGTCCATGGCCACAATTAGCACATGACTGGGGTAGTTGGAGAAGTATGGCAGAGGCCTTTGCCCTGCAGTGGGTGTAAACAGGCTGATGATGATGATGATGATGATGATGATGATGATGATGATGGTGATGATGATGATGATGATGATGATGATGATGATGATGATGATGGTGTGTGGAAGGGTGAGCTAGTGAAGCCGACTTAATCTCGCCAGAGAGGAGGAAGGTGGAGAGAAAGCGCCTCACGCTAAGCACCATGGGGAGGGCAGGGATGCGGTCGTTCTACTTCGGCAGCTGCTCTGCATTAGGCGGCCGCACTAGCCCTATCATGAAAGGGATTTGCGATGGGAAGAGAGTGCACCGAGTGTTGATAGCTTCGTGTGCGCTGTGTTTTCGCCGCTTAGTTCGCGTTGAAGCGAGAGGCAGCACGAAGGACAACTCGCTCGCTGCTGCTGCCGCGCTTCCTCACTCCAGCGTACTAACAGTGAGTGTCCACAGTTATTGAGTGAGAGGTGTTTGTTTGCTTGGGCACGTATGAGATCATTGTTCGTAATTTAGATAGCAAGCGATTGCTTTCATGTTTATACAGACGATAAACCTACTATCCTTACTTCGTATTACTGCCTACTAATTAGTTATCCCAATAGATGTTTTGCCTTTAGACACTGAGCTTTTTTCTTTAATAGCGCGTGCAACATTTCCCGGGACACTTAACACATGTCAGGTGCACACGATCATATGAGTTTCGTACAGGTGTGTAAAGCAGCGTAAATACAAATAAACACGAAATTTTCAGTTACGAGGAATGTAATGAATTTGTCATGAACAAAAACTAATATAAACGGTTATTTTCTATATGAACCTATTACCCGTCTATGCATTTGTGTTCTGTAGTCCTTTAACCTCTCTTGTTTCATTCTTCCATGATACACAGATTTGCTGTTTTAGTCTTTTGCCACATTGTTATTGCACTTCTGTATGTGTTTTGTATTTTGACCATCGTTTTTCTCTTTGTTTTCTCAACTGGAAAGAGTGGGAGAGCCGCTTCTACGCCGTGGTTTAACGTCCCAGATTTTACATTCTCTAAAAAATGAGAAGAAAACCATGGAGGGGAGCTTGCACTGCATTCGTCCACCAGCATATTCATTGGGACAGGTCAATAAAAGGAGAGTTCGGCAGCAGGTTACATTCCTGCAGCAGACGAAGTCGAAAGCGTACTGCACACATGATTGCACTCATGGTTCTGCATTACTTTATATTATCGGAGGGGTCAGAATTCTTGTAACACATAACGAGCCGTAGGGTTAAGTAAACCTACAACGCTCTAGCTCGACCTCCTCAATTACACATCTGAGCGCCCAGTGGAGTACCTAAAGGTTATTTCTTTCTTTCACTCTTTCTTTCCGTCTTTCTTTCGTTGGTTGTTTCCTTTGTTCTTCCTTTTTTTAGTTTCTTCATTAACATTCATGCATGGTATTTTTGCTTGCTTACTTACAGGATTATGAGCCACTCCTGATAATGACGTTATTTCTCTCCCAGGACTAGACGTCGTTTCTTTTTAGGGTGCAAGTCATTCCTACGAGCCACCTGAAGCTTTTTCCCTGAAAAGGCGGTTTGCGCTTCAGCGCGAAAGCCGTAAAAAAGATATTCTCGTCGGATACGCGTCTACTTGGAACAACAAAATTAATCGTGACCAATAAGAACTGCATAGAAACACATAAAACCGAACACCATGGCCCCAGGCCAAAATTCACACAGCTTCCTTCCAAAATTATCTTCATTTTGTTTTGTACAGCCTTTCTTAGTCTAACATATCGGCCACCAAAATTCGGTCATTGTAGCAATAAACTGAGGAAATTAGATATTACAAGAGCTGCAAAGCAACATTAATCACACACTGCTTCCTCTTTTATTGTTCTTGTCTAGAATGCTGGCGAGACAATGAAAGGAAAGTTATATGCTCCGATTATGAAGTGCCGGAAGATTTGTGCCCTGGTGTTCCTGCGACATATTGCAGGAAAAAGAAGCATCGATGTGTTTGCGGTTGCAAATATGGAACGTATCGGAGGATGGACTGGGCATGCGTCCCGTATAGAGAATGCGGTGAGTAGATAAGCGGATTAGTACTTTCGATCGTGTCTGCTAAGGCCTTGCTGACAACTTAGGAAAGAAATGGGCAATGAATTAATCCAAACATCTGCCTAAAGCGTGAAAAAGTGTGATCCGTGTATATAGTATGTTGCACTGGCAACAGACTATCGAAGACGGCCGGGCGCCTTCTAGAATGCCTTCCACGTACTCATGCAGACTCCTTAAGAAGCCACCACGATGTTACATTTTTTTCAGTTTTCAGTTATGTCTTTTTATAACTCAACGTTGCTGAAAATCACCTGGGCCCTTAGCAATACTGCTAGTTCTGAGCCCACGTAAATGAATACAAAACACCATTGCAGCTCAGGTCAACCGGTAATGTGATTTGGAAGTACAGATTCCGCTAACGTTGTTAGCGGGAAACCACCAAACGCAAAATCTGTTACTATTGCAATACACAAACATATGATTACGAATTATAAATTGCTTAAGAGCATACGAAAAATTTTGGACTCTCGTTTATCCTCTTCGGCAAATTATTCCATATTTTCGTTCCAATGTAGGCTAACCTGCGCCTGCCATACAAGTTGCTAAGAGTTGATACATTAAAATGTTTGTTCAATTCTGTCCTAGTGTGTATGTGTGACGTGATAATAATGCTACTTGGAAAGGGGTTTGTATGCGAAAGTGTGGCATGAACTGAGCACAATGTTTTGAGATCCCTAATAGTTATTAATGGCGTTAGTGTGTTAGCGGCAGTGTGTGTTTCGTACAAATAGAGAAGTACGTAATTCGAAGCGCTCTTTTGTGCAGTTTGATTACTGGATCTAGATAAGATGAATACGTACGCCCCCATGTCTCAATACGATAGGTTAAATGACTATAAAAATGCTAAATTAACTCATTCGTAGTGTACATGCGGGAAAATGCTGATTCGCCTGATATAAAGTAAAGCATGCACCACTGACCCGGCTGCAAACATTTGCTATGTGTGCCCTGTAATGAAGGGATGAATCTAACGTTGTACCAATGCATTTATTTTCTTGAGCTTCTGTAATTGCTGTCATCGCAATCTTTAAAGTTACTGGTGGTATTTCAACTCTACTAGGACGAAAAAAATAATGTATTTTAGGTTAATTTGTTATTCGTAAACCAGTTTATTATTCTTTTCTTGTTTTCTAAGTGATCGATATCCTTTCCTGAGATTAAACCTGTGGTATCGCCGGCATAGATTATTGTCTCACCCTTATCAAGCCTTTAAGGTAGGTCGTTGATGTACAAGGAAAATAATATCAGACCTAAAACAGACCCTGCGGAAGGCCATGTGTACTGGCAGGAAGTAAGACGAGACACTGTCCGAGTGTACGCTCTGCTATTTGATCGATGGTATCGCAAGCTTTTTTAGTGCCTAAATATTTGCCAATCACTACTTCGTTGTTAAGTTCTGCAGAAACCTTGCGGGTTTCTGCAGAACTACTGCATCAACTACTTCGTTGTTATTCAGATAAGTGGTATTATAGCTTTTAACACAACTAACTGCGGTTCTGGTCTACTTGTTTGGGTGAAATCCGTACTGATGCGGTGTTGGTATTTTATAGTTTGCTCAGAACTTAGTTGATCGCTTGACCACAAGCTTCTCAAACACTGTGTTATAGGTACAGACGACCATCGCGCGAAGTCTAACGTGGCAGCGACAGGGTGCCACGACCAGCTCTTTCGCAGCTGATGCTCCAAACTTCTGGGCGGCGCTTTGGCTTCTTGGCTTCTCCTTTGTCACGGCAAGGCTAAAGGGGAGACGGGAAGAGCAAGCGCGCCTCCCTCTCTAGACCGGCCCTGCTACTCTCTGGCTTCTAGTGCGCTAGCGGAGACGAACAGAGAGAAAAGGCCGCTTATAGGTGTGGTAACTCTACCAATACTTAAAGCACTTGAAAAACGTTTGCAGCATCAGTATGGCGGCACAACATCAATGAATTGCGAAGCTGTTCTTTGATTAGTCAAGCAATTGTTTCAGGGCCCTCTTAAGAGCGGACAGGTGTGTACTGCTTCTGTGATACAGTTCTGGAATCCTCCTTCAAGCGCCAGGCGAAAGAAGACGTCTTGCTAGATACACTGCCGAACATGTCCCCTGATAGATCTATTTTGCAACCAATACCGCATTTGGCTCTTTTAACCGCTTTCGTGGCCAGCGGCTGGAATATTCGTGCTAACCGAATGAGAAATGTATACCGCCCACATCACACTCCTGTTAGACGAGAAAAGGAGCCTCCATAACACAAATGACGAAGGAAGGGAGCCATCATTTCACATCAGGCCCTAGCATTCGTAAAACCTACGCTAAGCTTGAAATTATTTTGGCGTGTGTGTTTGGGCGCGTATGCGTGTGTCTGTGTGAGAGAGAGTTTTCTCGAACTGGTGTATAAGAAGTACGGGTGTTATTTCTATGAAATGTGAACGTTAAGGGTGGTATCTCTTCATTTGTGGCTTGGCGTTGTCCTACTGAGTTCCTGAACCAAAGAAGTCCAGCGGTACAACGGTCACAATTGTCGCCATTTGTTGACGCCACTATTACCATGCAAGAACATGGCCAACAAAACAGAGGTCACGGGCCAAATAAATTCCAAGTAGAGTACAGATAAATACTACTACTAAGTTGGTTTGTTGCTTTCGTTTGTAGTTTCCTACTATTTTATTGATAATATCGATACGGGGATGCTGGGAGTATACACAGACTGTATTTACAATACATGTAGAAGCAGAGTCAATGTGGTTAAGATGGCTGACCAGCAAGAACACGCAGCAGCTAGCGTCTCGCTATCTTCTTCCTTCTCTCTTCTTTCATCCTTCCGTAAGAGGATCCCAAGGTGGCGAAGCGCCGTCTCGGTGCATGTTAGGCGAAGAACTGCGAGCGAACTATGGCTTCAGCCGTTAAACGTGTACGATGTCGATAGGCATCGGACTTGAGCATCGATCAAACTGTAAAGGCGATATCTCCATGATATC
This sequence comes from Dermacentor variabilis, assembly GCF_050947875.1. Taxonomy (NCBI): domain Eukaryota; kingdom Metazoa; phylum Arthropoda; class Arachnida; order Ixodida; family Ixodidae; genus Dermacentor; species Dermacentor variabilis. Next base: position 109,349,310 of record NC_134575.1, on the reverse strand, counting down.
TCCATGGTTCATGAGAGTATATATGAGTATGTGTATATGTATGTATACATATGTGTATGTGTATATATGTATGTATGATGCATATGTGCTTGCATGTATGCTGTTGCCGAATATTCTGTAGAGGGGGCTGCGGGCCTCGTCAAGCTGCTTACTGTAGCAGCTTTTACTTGCAGCCTCCTCCATCAAGTAGATGGAAATAAAGCTATTCTATTCTATTCTATTCTATTCTATTCTAACTTGACCTAGGACTTCATAAGGCCCTGTGTAGCGGAGCGAAGCTTCTGAGAGGGGCCGACTCGACGACATGGTGACCAAAGGAGGGCCCAAGCACCTGGAGCAAACTTAACATCGTGATGGCACCGGTCGTAAAGCCCTTTTTGTACAGGCTGCGAGGCTAATAAACGAGATCGGGCGACATGACGCGCCATGTGAGCGCGATTGATGACTTCACGAGCGTACTCAGTTGCAACACGGGCCGCATAAGTCAGGACGGTGTCAAGCGGCAATGTCTGGTCGCGGCCATACAAAAGACAAACGCGTGAATGTCCTGCTGTATTGTGTAGAGATGAGTCATACGCCAATGTCACGTAGGCCAGCGTGGCGTCCCAGTTGGGGTGATCGTTAGAGACGCACATCGACAGAATCTCTGTGAGTGCTAATTATGGACAGCTGGGCTAGTTGGTTATGATTAGCATTATTATTATTATATTATTATTACATTATTATTACATTACATTATTATTAGCACGGACGAGGAGAGAAAGACAACACGAACGCCAGCGAGGAGAGAAAGACAACACGAACGCCAGACGAGGAGAGAAAGACAACACGAACGCTTTCTCGCCTCGTCCGTGTCCAAATGCTCGCTGGAACTATGTTTCATATTGCTAATCATAACCAACTAGCCCAACTGTCCATACTTAGCGATATACTTTCTAGTACATTGGGCCCTTTCTCCCCTCCTACTTTATGTGCAAACCCTTCCTCGACAAAAAACTGGTTTTCGTGTTGTCTTTCTCTCCTCATCCGTGTCCAAATGTGCGCTGGAACTATGTTTCACTCTGTGAGTGTTTGGTTGAGACGGTTCGTAAGACCGTTCGTTTGTGGGTGGTAAGCGGTGTCACAAGAGCGGAGGTCGTCGGCAACAAGAGACAAGAACGAGCGACCGCGGTCTGTAAGTAAATGCCGAGATGGACTATGGTGGAGGATGAAGTCGTGGAGAATAAAATTCGGCGACGTCAGTTGCGCAATTAGTCGCGCACACCTTTGTTATCGCATAGTTGTCGCATAACCAATAGTGATGGCGATCAACTTGTTCCCTCTAGTCGACGTCGGAAAAGGGCCAACCAGGTGAAGGCCTACGCGAAAGCAAGGTTCAGTAGAACTTCAATTGGATGCTGTCGTCCTAGAGCTGGTAGGGGAGGTTTCTTCCGGCGCTGACACTATTCGCATGTTGCAACAGAACGACAGACAGAGTGGTAGTACCCGGCCAAAAGACGAAGCCGGTTGTATGTCCGTAAAACTCCAAGGTGTCCCGCCATCAGGACATCGTGAGGTTGTTCAAGAACGACGGATCGCAGAAGACGAGGACGGACAACGAGCAATTCAGGGCCGTCAGGGTTGATTTTTCGGTGGCACAGGATACTGTCGTGCACCAGGAACATGCGGCATGCGCCGTCGGAGCTGCCAGATATCACTCCGGCGATAATGAACTGCTATAAAGATTCGTTAAGTTGTGGTTCAGCGCACATGACGGTCGTATCAGTCAAAGACATCACGCAGGTCACCGGAGCATGTGCAACCGGATCGGAAGGATCCATGAGTGGACGAGGGAGAAGCCTGCGTCCATGTGCAGACATCAGGACTTGTAGTTGACAATAAATGAAAATTCCTGGAGCCGCAAAGCCCAGCGACCAAGCCGTCCTGTGGGGTCCCGGAGGGAAGACAGCCAGCAGAGGGCGTGGTGGCCTGTAACGACCAAAAACGTGCGGCTCTACCAATATGACCGGAACTTCACGACAACCCAAACTAAAGCCAATCACTCCTACTCGCTGATGGAGCAATTTCTCTCAGCAGGTGACAGCAGGCGGCTGATGTTGGCTATCACGCACTGGTTACCATTCTGCTGTTGGGCGAGAACAGCGCCGATGCCGCGGCAGCTTGCGTTCGTGTGGACTTTGGTCGGTGCCGATGGAACAAAGTGGGCAAGTATGGTGGGAGGGTTAGTCAGAAAACTGATGAGAGAGACGAACGCAGAAGCCTGCTCAGTGCCCCCTGAGTGTGCCTTGTTCTTCTTTAGAAGATCTGTCAAAGGCCTAGCAACGTGGAAGAAGTGTTGACGAAACGGAAAAGGCAAGAATACAGGCCGATGAAGCAGCACACGTCAGAAGCAGAACGTCGCAAAGGGAAACTGCGATCGGCGCAAACTTTTTCCGGATGTGGTTGTACACCGGATACATCAACTAGGTGTCCCGACACGGTAACCTGACGGTGCCCGAATTGAAATATAGTGTAGTTCACTTGGAGGCCGGCTTCTCAGTAGACCGCCACAATAACAGCGAGTCGTGTAAGGTAGCTGCCGAACGTGGGAGAAAAAACAATAACGTTGTCAAGATAACAAAGACAGGTGGTGCATTTGTAGCCTCGCTGAAGAGAGTCGATCATACGTTCAAATGTCAGCGGAGCAGTGCATAGGCGAAGGACCACGACTGATCATGGCTGTCTTCTCGCGGTCCATTTCAGCAACTGAAATGAGCCGTAGCTGGATCGAAGATCGATGAATGAGAAGTACTTAGCTCCGTGCAAGTAGTCCACGGCGTCTTCGATGCTTGGCAGTGGGTAGGCGACTTTTCGGGCGATCTTATTGAAAGCCGATCATCGACGCAAGAACGCCGGGTACCATCTTTTATTTTTACAAAGACAACAGGTGAAGCCGAAGGGCAGGATGATGGTTCTATGGCCCCATTGCGGAGCATTTTGTACACTTCTGATTCGATTACCCTACATTCAGCATGCAATACACAATAGGGACGCTGACGAATAAGATTCGTATCTGTAGTGTTTATAGTTGGCCTAAGGGCCTGTCGCCAAAATCAAATATCTTTCTGTACAATTAAGTAGGAGATGTATGTCCTTGGCCTGTACAGAGGTGAGGTCAGGTGCTAAGGTTTTCGCGAAGTCACCCGTTAAGGAAACTGAGCTGCGAGCTGCAATTAGCGCAAGTAAACCATACTCAGCTTTCTGACTTTAAATTTCAAATTCGAAAGTATTAGAAACGCTGGCCAAGCACATGCGGGCTGGAAGCACTTGAGAACACACGCTGAAATTCAGGTGCGGAACAATGACGTTGTTATTAGTAACCGTGACCAACGTAGGCTGAACCCTAACGTTTCGGTTCAAAAGCACGTTGACGATGGGGCGAAGCACATATTCATCGTCAGGAACATTTGGCTGTGCGGTGAAAGCGACGTAGGTGACTGCCTCGGACGACAGACGCACATCTTGAAGCGAGCACAAGTGCGGTGGGGTGGTGCTCAGAGCATCGGCGAGTTGAGGCAATTGCAACTGAACAACGTCGGTTACGCAGTCGATCAGACCAGAATGAATGGATAAAAAGTCCAATCCAAGGATAACATCGTGTGGGCAGTGTCGATCACATCAAAGAGAACCGAAGTAGGGCGGCCGGCTATAAATAAACGCGCAGTACACATTCCAAGAACAACCAGCACACCGCGGTCGGCCACACGAAGCGCTCGGGCAGCGGCTAGGGGGAGGACCTTCTTTAAACGTCTACGTAAGCTAGCACTCATCACAGAATCGTGGGCTCCAGTGTCGGCGAGTGCTTGGACAGGTACGCCGTCTATTTTAAGTCTATTATACTTCTCCTTGTGGGTACATACAGAGGATTTGCTGCGGCAGTAGGCAATGTAGCACCACCTCCGAGGGCTGCATTTGTTAGTTTCCCGAATGGGTGCGGCCGAAAGGTGACGTGGCTGCGGCGAACGGGAAGATGGGCGACGCCTTTGCGGTGAACGAGACTGTTGTCCGCGCGGCGATGGTTAGTGACCGTACCACGTGTTCCTAGCAGAGTTTTCGGCGCTTTTAGACTCGGCGGTGGACGAAACAGTGCGAGCATTTCCATGAAAACGGCTTAGGTTGGTCGGCATGCCACAGTATCGGGCGACATGACCAATGCGGCGACAGGTGAAACATATCGGCTGGCCGTCCAAAGTTCTCCACTACGTTCGGTTGCGATAACGCGAAGACAAGCGTCGGGGGGGGGGGAGTACAAATAGCGGAAGAGCGTTCGTAGGCTCTGGGGTTCATGAGCGCACATACATAATATATACTACTAATGTTTTCAAGTTCCTGGCGAACGATCGCTTGTGCGAGGGCAACTGAAGAAGGGGTAGCATAACGGCTACGCTAACAGAAAGCTGCGGGCGCCATCGCGTCAAGTTCACGTCGAACGATTCGTACCACGCCCTTTGATGGTGGCGCATGCTGTTGTGCGGGCTGATTTTCACACGTCGACGTTGCAGCAGTATTCGGAAATCTGGTGAATGGTTGCAGGATGCCTCGGCTTTTGGCCTGCTCGAATTGTTGCACTCTTTCATGATAGCATCAACTGTAGCTTTCACGCATGAGCAAATTAAAAGCGTTGTCAGCAATTCTTTTCAGCCCGTGTCCGACCTTCCCAGCTTCTGGGATGTCGTGACTGGCTTTACTACAAATTGCCAGCACGTCCAAAATGTATGACACAGAGGATCCCTTGAGCGATTGGGCACGGGAGGCCAGTTCCTTCTTTGCGGCAATTTTATGGCGGTCTGGTTGGCCAAACAGCGATGCGAACTTCTATTTGCATTGCTCCCAACTGATGAGCTCCTATTCATGGTTTTCGTACCACACCTTTGCACCGGTTCTTAGGTAGAACAACAGCTTAGCTAGCATATGCCTAGCGTCCCATATTTTGATTCCACTCGGGCATTCGTACATAGCCACCCACGACGCTGATCCCGTGTGCTCAACGTCATTCATGGTGGGATGATGATGAGACGTGCACTGCGGAGCTCCGTTTGCAGTCGTGGTACCCGGCACTTCCCACCAATATGTTACGTGGATGTTGTGAGTATAGACAGAATGTATTTACAATATGCATACAAACAGGGTCAATGTTGTTACGATGGCTGACCAGCAAGTACGCGCAGCAGCCAGCGTCTCGCGATCTTCTTCTTCCTTTGTCTTTTTCATCCTTCCGGAATAATATAGGCATAAGAAGATACAGAAACCGCCGACCCACGAAACACCGAATGAAATTTATTCCATATCTGAGGAGGGAAAAAATCCAGCGATGGACTTGGTGCACCCGCTGGCACGTGCGATATAGCCGCTCCCTAACTCCAAGTATGTGCTATGGCGTGGATAGTGCATTGTTTCCCAGTGCCGCAATACTGCCGCAACTAACACTGAAACGAGATGTTACGCGGAGGCACAACTCTCATGTGCGAGTTTTCATGTCAAGCCCCGTGTTTCTCCTACGTGTGCAAGCACTAAACTTTATTAGCATCGTGAGGTTCTTAGCAGCCCTAACTTTGCAAAAAACTCAAATACTAGATACCTACACAATGCATACTGTTGAGCGGATTCTTTCCAATATAGTAGAACACATCTTATACCTATATCACAGTGAGTACTGGAGGGCTGTTGAAGATTTTGCTTATAAAATTTGGCAGCCCTGTACAGCTTATGAAGGTAAGTTCTCATGGTCAAACGAGGCACCAAATGGACAGATGGAAGTTACCTAGGTGCACAACGGTGGCACATAGAGAGCAGGTAATTGAAGCCACTCATGTGCTTACATGTGCCTGCCTCTCGATCTCTTGCTTTCCTATGCTTCAGCCACAAAAACTATGCATAAATGAGCATACACCAGTATCTCTCAAAACTATGTATTTACCTTGTTGTTAAGCTTGTGCCTTTATCTTTGTTCTATTGTATTGTTTTCTATGGTATGACGGTACTAATATATGGACTGGAATAACCCTAAAGAACCCAGGACGATGGAACTAATGCCCGTAAGTAGCGGATCACGTGTACTTTCATGCAAATTGCTCTCCTTGCTGCGTAACATTTGCATGGAGTTCTATCGCCATAACCGGAAACATATTTTGTCGGACCGCACAGCTACCACAGCGAAGAAACTATTAAACAAAAACAGTGCTTCCATACAGACACCTTTCAATTCAATTCCACAGTAACTTTAGTGAAATAACCAAAACTGGCATGCAAGAACGTGTTGATCCTTAGGCAGATGAGTGTTATGGATCCATGCAGCTACACAAAGTAAACGATTCAGACACGGGCACAATCATTTCTTCTTTTGGATCAAACAAACAAGCAAAACAAAAAGAAATAAAAGAAGGAAATTCAACCAAAGAAACACCAATAAACTAAGATGCGACCACCGCAGGAGCGAGAAAGTTACGGACCCCGCCGGCTCTGCCGCGCGCCATTCCCCGCATGTCGACGACGCATACATAGTGGAGTATGCCACTAAGTTGTGCGAAAACCCAGTAGACATTTACAATATTCGGGATTTTTTGATTCGGCAATATAATTACTAATATGGATGAGATAGTTCAAGTGACTTAGGAGTTTATAGAGATTTATACAGTACCAGTGGTACCCACGAAGATAATGGAAGAGAAAATAGTCTAGAGGAATTCGAAATCCCACAGGTAAACCGGAAGAAGTAAAGGAAGCCTTGGGAGATATGCAAAGGGCGAAGGCAGCTGGGGCGGATCAGGTAACAGCAGATTTGTTGAAGGATGGTGGGCAGATTACTCTAGAGAAACTGTCCCCACTGTATAGGCAATGCCTCATGACCTGGAACGTACCGGAATCTTGGAAGGATGCTAACATAATCCTAATCCATAAGAAAGGGGAGGCCAAAGACTTCAAAAATTGTAAACAGATCACCCCATTGTCCGTTGCCCACAAACTGTTTACTAAAGTAATCGCGAATAGAATCACGAACACCTTAGACTTACGTCAACCAAAAGACCGGGCAGGATTCCGTAACGGCTACTCTACAATAGACCATATTCACGCTATCAATCAGGTGATAAAGAAACGTGCGGAATATGACCAACCCTTATATATAGCTTTCATTGATTACGAGAATGCATTTGATTCCGTCGAAATCTCAGCAGTCATGAGGGCATTACGGAATAAGGGTGTAGACCAGCCGTATGTAAAATACTGAAAGATATCTATAGCGCTCCACAGCCACCGTAGTCCTCCATAAAGAAAGCAACAAAATCCCAATAAAGAAAGGCGTCAGGCAGGGGGATACGATCTCTCCAACGGTATTCACAGCGTGTTTACAGGGTGTACCCAGAGACCTGGATTGGGAAGAATTGGGGATAAGAGCTAATAGAGAATACTTTAGTAACTTGCGATTCGCTGATGATATTGCCATGCTTAGTAACTCAGGGGACCAGTTGCAATGCATGCTCACGGACCTGGAGAGGCAAAGCAGAAGAGTGGGTCTAAAAATTAATCTGCAGAAAACTAAAGTAAAGTTAAACAGTCTCGGAAGAGAACAGCAATTTACAATAGGTAGCAAGGAACTGGAAGTGGTAAGGGAATACATGTACTTAGGGCAGGTAGTGACGGCTGATGCGGATCATGAGACGGAAATAATCAGACGAATAAGTATGGGCCGGGGTGAGTTTGGCAGGCATTCTCAGAGCATGAACAGCAGGTTGCCATTACCCCTCAAGAGAAAAGTGTATAATAGCTGTGTCTTACCAGTACTCACCTACGGGGCAGAAACCTGGAGGCTTACGAAAAGGGTTCTACTCACATTGAGGACGACGCAACGAGCTATGGAAAGAAGAATGATCGGTGTAACGTTAAGAGATAAGAAAAGAGCAGATTGGGTGAGGGAATAAACGCGATTTAATGACATCTTAGTTGAAATCAAGAAAAAGAAATGGGCATGGCCAGGACATGTAATGAGGAGGGAAGATAACCGATGTTCATTAGGATTTACGGACTCGATTCCAAGGGAAGGGAAGCGTAGCAGGGGGCGGCAGAAAGTTAGGTGGGCGGATGAGATTAAGAAGCTTGCAGGGACGTAATGACCACAATTAGTACATGACCGGGGCTGTTGGAGAAGTATGGGAGAGGCCTTTGCCCTGCAGTGAGAGTAACCAGGCTGATGATGATGGAATGGTGGTCTTGCTGCCGGCTCGCCTAGCCCGGGGCGTCCTGCTGCATGAGGTGCTCTACTGCGGCTCCGGTGCCGGCTTCCTCCATGCTCGAGTGCGTGTCGGCGGGCGCCTCCTCCATATCTTGGAAGTCTGCCGGGTTTTGGGCTGGCCCGGCTATAAAATTGCTTGTCACAGGGTTGGTAGCGCCCCGGGGATCCATTTCGGGATTTCGGGATATTGGGGATTGCAAAGCGTTTTCTTTCTTTGAGAGATAGCCGGTTTTTTATGTCATACTTTTACGTAAGCTGGTGCACAAGAATGCGCAATCTAACCGAGTGTTATAGACCACACGGTGGTACACTATGACCCAGCCATTGTATCAGTGCTGCTTTTGCTACTGTACACTGCTGCATGGTAGTAAGAGGAGCATCGAGGCCTGTAAAGTACAGCGTAATTGAAACCGTAAATTTATAACCTGGAGTCATCAAAAGAAGGTGAGAAACACCATGTTAAATTGTATGCAAAAGGTGGGAACGATCAAAATACAGGAATTCAGAAAAGCAGAAAAACAAAAATCAGTAGGAAGAATTTGTGTAATGACGCAAAGAGCTGTGTCTTGCTGTTTATGGCCCGAGCGGGATGTCTGGGAAAAGACATATCGAAACGAATATGCGTCAAAGCATGACGCACCTGTGTGCAGCAAGAGCAGCCCCGAAAGGACTCCGCACATCGAAATTGAATGCAAAGATATTCTCCCATCATGACGCGTAGATAATGTTCGTCTTGTAGAAGTTTTGGAATTCAAAGAAGATAGGAGGAATAACTGGTTAGGAGTCCATAAGTAGGATACTCATCTTAGGACAGGTAGTGACCGCGGATCCGGATCATCAGACTGAAATAATCAGAAGAATAATAATGGGCTGGGTTGCCTTTGGCTGTCATTCTCAGATCATGAACAGCAGGATGCTATTATCCCTCAAGAGAAAAGTGTATGACAGCTGTGTCTTGCCAGTACTCAAGTACAGGGCAGAAACCAGGAGGCTTACGAAAAGGGTTCTACTTAAATTGAGGACGAACCAACGAGCGATGGAAAGAAGAAGGAAGTGTGTGACGTTAAGGGATAAGAAAAGAGCAGATTGGGTGAGGGAACAAACGCGGGTTAATGAAATCTTAGTTGAAATCAAGAAAAAGAAATGGTGATGGGCAGGACATGTAATGAGGAGGTAAAATAACCGATTGTCATTAAGGGTTACGGACTGGATTCCAAGGGAAGGAACGGGTAGCAGGGGGCGGCATAAAGTTAGGTGGGCGGATAAGGTTAAGAAGTTTGCAGGGACAACATGGCCAGAATTAGTACATGACCGGAGTAGTTGGAGGAGGAGCAGGATGAAGCAAACTTTATTGCTCTATAAAGAGTAATTTAATTCAGCGATCAGGCCGGATGTCTTCATCTTCGATTGGTTGATGACGATCTCCGGCCTGCATGGTCGGCGTGCCTATTCCAAGGCAACGCTGAGCATCGCTGTTCATCGGGCATGATCCACCAGACTCCATTGAAGGCTAGGGTCGCAGCTGGAGAGCACGCTCTCCCACTACTCCGCACTCGGGTTTTATATCTTGTGGAATGCCTTATTCGCATTGCACTCCCATGTGATGTTATAATGTATGGGTATTGCGCCACATCACGGACATGTCTTCCTGTATCGACTTGGGAACATTTTGCTTAGTAAATCTAAATTCGGGAAACTTCCTGCCAGCAGCTTTCGTCTGTAAACTGCCTGTTCTTGAGTGAGTGTATTGAGGGGCGGGGATTACCTGATCCTCGTCCCTCTATGGTAACTTAGTATGTCAGAGTACGTTGGGATCACTGTCATGAAATCCCCAGGATCTCTGTTTAGGTTTAGTTTAGTCTATGTTTAGTTTGTATGCTCGAGAGCGATGCTATCAACCCTTTGGTTGCCCTGAATCTCAGTGTGCCCCGGTACCCAAAAGATGATGGGTCTAATGCGTTGATTCTGTCGGCCAGCGCGGAGGAAGATTTGGAGCGCGTTTTGAGCGATTCTGCCGTTATTGTAGTTTCGGCGTGCTTCCTTGGAGTCTTAGAATTATAAGAGATCTATTTGTGCGGTAGCCCTCCACAGTTGCCAGAGCAACAGCCATTTCCTCTGCTACCGTGGGAGAGGAAATGACGCGCTAGCGATTTCCCTATAGTCCGAGTCTATTACTTCCGCGATGACTCTTTGTTCTGTTTTCCTTCGTTCTCCAGGATATCCCGCGGCGACCATGAAAACCGTGTTGCTAGGAATTTTTCTACGTATTTAGCCCTAGCGTTCTGCCTGGCTATGTGCAAATTCTGGTCCATGTTTCCGGGCAGGGACCCTACCTTGATGGTGCTGCGATACTCATCGGTTAGGATTGCTGTTCTTTGTTATTCCTGTTGAATTTATTTGTGCCGCAGTTTTTTAGGAGCTTTCTGCCCGTGGTAGTCTGCTGTATTTTGAGTAGCTGTGACCCTATTTGTGCTTCTTTGAACTCCTCGAAAATGTTGTGGAGTCCGAGGGCCAGCAGCTTCTCTGTCGAGGTGTTGGAGTGCAAGTGAAGTGCTGTTTTGTATGCTTTCTTTATGATAGCGTCAGCCTGGTCCCGTTCGCCTTTGTTTGCGTTGTAATGTGGGAGGGCGTACGTGATCCGGCTGATTATGAGGCTCTTAACAAACCTGACCATATCTTCCTGCTTCATGTCGCTTCTTTTTTTTTCGAGACGCGAGTGATCATATGTGCCACCTGTGCCGTCGCTTGCTTGAGTAGGTTTATGGTGTGTGTGCAGCGTTGATTGCTCTGCACCCACATTACCAGAATTATGACGGCTACTTTTTCTGGTATCTTTTGTTCTTCTAGGGTAACGCTGATTTGTCCTTCCGAGTGTTTTCCTCTTCTGAATGTCAGGAGCTCGGACTTCTCCGTCGAGCAGGCGTGGCTTCTTTCCCTAACCCATTCTTCCACGCATGTTACTGTGGCTTGTAGTCGCTCTTCATTCTGGTTGAGCTAGCCTTGGTTAGTCCAGACGGTGATATCGTCGGCATAAATGGCGTGATGTATGCCACCGATCACTTCCAGCTTCTGAGCTATCCCAATCATTGCAATGCTGAAAAGGATTGTTGAGATCACGGTTCCCTGCGGGGTTCGTTCGTTTGGCGTGTGCCACTTGTCTGTCCGCAGGTCTCCTAACTCCACCGTGGCTGTTCTGTTTGATAGGGACGCTGTCACGTAGCCGTGGATTCTTCGTCCACTGTTGAGATGGTCGAGTCCCTTGAGGATGGCCGCGTGGCTGACGTTGTCGAGCGCTTCTTTGACATCGAGTGCCATTATTATGTTTGCTCCGTTGTAGGGGATGTTGCTTACAACCCCCTCTTTAATTTGTAGTAGGACGTCTTGTGTTGATAATTTGTGCGAAAGCCAAACTTACTTTGGGGATACAGACCTTCATCTTCCATATGTTGTTGTAACCTCCTTGTCACGATTCGCTCGTACAACTTGCCAAGGCAGGAAGTGAGTGATATCGGCCGCAGGTTTTATGCTGGTAGCTTTTTCCCTGGCTTGGAGATCATAACTATCTCCACATATTTCCATTCCTCTGGCAGTGTCCCCGCTTCCCAATGTGTGTTGAGGAAGTTAATCAGCTGTGTGAACGCCTGATCACTTAGATGCGGATTAGTGCGTTCCTAATCTTGTCTGCGCCTGCTGCTATGTTCCGGGTCGATGGCTTAACTACTGCGAAAACTTCCTCCCTTTTTATGTGTCGGTTTAGATCAGGCTTTTCTTCGCCTCGGTATCTTTCCGTGTACTCATCGGATTTATCTTGCCCGTTGAACTTTACACGGACTTTTTCCAGTAGCTCTTCTTTTGTCCCTTCAAACTGGTGTACTAGTCTTTGGATGGCCTTGTTACTTTATGACTTGGTCTTGGTTGGGTCCATCAGAGCCTTGAGGATACGTCAGGTCTTTGCGGTGCTCAGGGTTCTATCCAACGAGTGGCTAAACTTTTGCTAATTTTGGCGTGTGAGTTGGGTTGCGTATTTCTCTGCATCCTTGGTAACCTGTGCTATCTTCTTTTTAGCTTCTGATTTATTCGTTGTTTCTTCCACTTTTTTGTTAGTCCACGCCTTGCCTCCCATAGCCTGAGGAGTCGCGACTCCACCTCCGGTGTTTGCTCTGACCTTTTCACCTCCTGGCTATATTGTTGTTGTATTTCCTTAAGCTGTTTGCACCATTCCTCTATAAAGGTTATCCCCCCTCCATGTGCTTGTACTCTTTGCAAAAAGCGTTCCTGTCCGTTATACTTGCTGCTCCTTTCTTGCGATTGATATTCTCTGCTGACACTAACGTTCTTACAATGTAATGGTCGTTACTCAGATTCTCTAGCAGGTTCTTCCACCCGGCTTGCCTACTCCCCAGACGAATGTCAAGTCTGGGCATGTCTTGGGACTAACGCTGTTGCCTAGGCGCGTTTGTTGGTTTGCGTCCGTTAAGAGGGTGCAGCTTGTGATTTTTGCTGCGTCGCTAAATTGCGTTCCCTACTTATTGTCTTTTTGATATCCCCAGCTCTACCTCCAGACATTAAAGTCGCCCATTATAAGCAAGGTGATCGATTTCGATAGCTTGCTGGCTCCTATGAAACGTTTCTGAATATCCCCGCTATCTTGTTGCGGTGGACTGTGTGAGTTTATAATAAAAGTGCTTTTTTCTTTTCTCTTTTTCTTTGGAATTATCTCTGTAACGATGTATTCTATCCGCGTGTCTGGAATTTAATCGCGTGCTATGTCGACCAGATTTTTTTTCTAATTGAGGTGGCCGTGCAACCTTTTTCATGGCACGTATATCGCTTGAGTGTCGGCATGGTGTTTGTATCCTGCCGCGCGATTATGTCAGGAGGACTTAACTGTGAATTTATGAATTGCTGCAGCGGGCCTTGCTTTTTGCGGTAGCCTCTGCAGTTCCACTACATATACCTAATTTGTTGTGTCTAGCCATGTTGGTTTATCGTTGGTTGTTGTTATACTTTGGTTTTCGGTGCCGAATCTTTTTTTCGTGATAGAGTATCTCTACCCTCATTTGTTATCCTTTGCGTATTTTCTTTTTTTACGCAGTTGCCAAAACTGTGATCTTGCATTGCAATGTTTTGTTGCTATAAATTCATTTGACGCTGCATTTTTTTGCATAAAGCATTGCATTTGCATTTGTACCGTTCCCTTTTCCGGCTGCTGTGGCTGTTGCTCCATAGCTGGAGGTGGGGTGTGCTGTCGCGGCGGGCTACCCATCTTTTGCTCTCGCAGTTCCCTGATTAATTCTTTGATTCTCTCTTCTAGTTGTTCAGCTTTCTTCTTACTCTGCTCCAGTTCTCGCTTTAGAGCCTTATTTTTTTCCCTTAGTTGTTTAGGTTCCTTGTTGTTATTGTTATTATCCGAGTGTGTAAACAGTGATTCGGGAGGGCCTGCCCCCCAGCTTACCTTTACTCGGCCCTTTTTGTTGTTGTTGTTGTGGTTGTGACTGTTGTTTCCACTGCCCTTTGGCAGCAGGTGGTGGCCCCAGCGGTGGGAAGGAGCTGTCCCTGGACTGGCTCCGGTCCCGGTTCCGCATTTGGCTGCGGCCCCGGCTCTGCGAGCGGTTCTGCTTTCCTTATGAGCTCAGCCACCTGGGACGGCGAGTACGGCTCCGGCTCCGCCCTTGGCTTTTCTGCGGGGCTCGTCCTCGGAGCTCGACGATGTTCTTGAGGCGCATCCGGCAGTCCCTGGTACCGGCGGCGTGTTCGCCTCCACATACCAGGCACTTCGGTTGGCACTGATGTCCTTCAATTGGTTTGTTTGCTCCACACTGCCTGCAGGTTCTCGCCGCCGGCGTTGGGCAGACGTCCGAGCGGTGTCCTTGCGTGCCGCATAAGTTGCAGAACTGCCTGGTTGGTGTGTAGGGGCATGTCTTGTATTCTACTGAGCTGAAGATGACCCACTTGGGAAAGATGGGGCAGTCGAAGGTGATAAGCGCCGCCTCTGACTTGCCCAGCATCCTTGCCGCCAGGATCTCCAGCCTCTGAGTGCGTAGTCGCAGCTTGGATTCTAGTATTTCAGATGGTAGTCCTACCGGTATCCCGTGGGTTACCGCCAGCTTTACGTTCCCAGGCATGGCCACGTAAGTGTTAACTTCGTAATTCATTCCGTCATTTGGGAAGTTCTTGATCTTGATGATGTCCGCCACTTCTTCCTTGGAAGCCCTTGCGATGACGATGTTGGACCCTGGTCGTAGCCTGAACAGAAAGTCTTCTTCATTGTATTTTCTCCCGCAGGTCTCTATGATGGCTTGCGTTGCTTGATATGGTTTCATGTCCTCGATTTTCAGCCACCCCACCCCCTGGGCTGGGTGATGATCTTCGCGTCGTCCGTCGGTAGCGGTCTACAGCTTCTTCCTCGGCTGCCGCGGCGATGCCACCTCTTGTTGTTGTTGCGGCGGCGCTCCCGTCGCGCCGTCTTGCGTCATGCCGACGCCAGCTGTGGCTGCCGGCCCCACCTTGCTTTTGTTCTCCGTAGCTTGGGGTCCTCTCGTCTTCAAAGTTGCGTCACTTTGCGTAGCGGGCTTGAGGTTCTTTTTGTGGCGCCTGTAATGGTGGATTTTCCCTCTTACCGCTAACTCATTGATCGGCTTCTTAAGAAACTGGCACATAAGAAGCCGATCGATGAGTTAGCGGTAAGAGGGAAAATAGAGGAGTTCCAGATCAAGCTACAGAACAGGTATTCGGCTTTAACTCAGGACCTTAGTGTTGAAGCAATGAACGACAATCTTTTGCGCAACATTAAGGAGTGTGCAATGGAAGTCGGTGGTAACTCTGTTAGGCAGGATACCAGTAAACTATCGCAGGAGACGAAAGATCTGATCAAGAAACGCCAATGTATGAAAGCCACTAAATCTACAGCTAAAATAGAACTGGCAGAACTTTCGAAGTTAATCAACAAGCGTAAGACAGCTGACATAAGGAAGTATAATATGGATAAAATTGAACATCCTTTCAGGAACGGAGGAAGCCTAAAAGCAGTGAAGAAGAAACTAGGAATTCGCAAGAATCAGATGTGTGCATTAAGAGACAAAACCGGCAATATCATTACTAATATGGATGAGATAGTTCAAGTGGCTGAGGAGTTCTATAGAGATTTATACAGTACCAGTGGTACCCACGAAGATAATGGAAGAGAAAATAGTCAAGAAGAATTCGAAATCCCACAGGTAACGCCGGAAGAAGTAAAGGAAGCCTTGGGAGATATGCAAAGGGCGAAGGCAGCTGGGGCGGATCAGGTAACAGCAGATTTGTTGAAGGATGGTGGGCAGATTACTCTAGAGAAACTGTGCACACTGTATACGCAATGCCTCATGACCTGGAACGTACCGGAATCTTGGAAGGATGCTAACATATTCCTAATCCATAAGAAAGGGGACGCCAAAGATTTCAAAAATTATACACAGATCACCCCACTGTCCGTTGCCTACAAACACTTTACTAAAGTAATCGCGAATAGAATCACGAACACCTTAGACTTACGTCAACCAAAGCACCAGGCAGGATTCCGTAAAGGCTACTCTACAATATACCATATTCACGCTATCAATCAGTTGATAAAGAAGCGTGCGGAATATGACCAACCCTTTTATATAGCTTTCATTGATTACGAGAATGCATTTGATTCAGTCGAAATCTCAGCACTCATGAGGGCATTACGCAATAAGGGTGTAGACCAGCCGTATGCGAAATACCGAAAGATATCTATAGCGCTCCACAGCCACCGTAGTCCTCCATAAAGAAAGCAACAAAATCCCAATAAATAAATGCGTCAGGCAGGAAGATACGATCTCTCCAATGCTATTCGCAGCGTCTTTACAGGGTGTCCCCAGAGACCTGGATTGGGAAGAATTGGGGATAACAGCTAATGGAGAATACTTTAGTAACTTGCGATTCGCTGATGATATTGCCATGCTTAGTAACTCAGGGGACCAGTTGCAATGCATGCTTACTGACCTGGAGAGGCAAAGCAGAAGAGTGGGTCTAAAAATTAATCTGCAGAAAACTAAAGTAATGTTTAACACTTTCGGAAGAGAACAGCAATTTACAATAGGTAGCAAGGAACTGGAAGTGGTAAGGGAATACATGTACTTAGGGCAGGTAGTGACGGCTGATCCGGATCATGAGACGGAAATAATCAGACGAATAAGAATGGGCTGGGGTGAGTTTGGCAGGCATTCTCAGAGCATCAACAGCAGGTTGCCATTACCCCTCAAGAGGAAAGTGTATAATAGCTGTGCCTTACCAGTACTCACCTACGGGGCAGAAACCTGGAGGCTTACGAAAATGGTTCTACTCAAATTGAGGACGATGCAACGAGCTGTGGAAAGAAGAATGATCGGTGTAACGTTAAGAGATAAGAAAAGTGCAGATTGGGTGAGGGAATAAACGCGAGTTAGTGACATCTTAGTTGAAATGAAGAAAACGAAATGGGCCTGGCCAGGACATGTAATGAGGAGGGAAGATAACCGATGTTCATTAGGATTTACGCACTGGATTCCATGGGAAGGGAAGCGTAGCAGGGGGCCGCAGAAAGTTATGTGGGCGGATGAGATTAAGAAGTTTGCAGGGACGTAATGGCCACAATTAGTACATGACCGGGGTGGTTGGAGAAGTATGGGAGAGGCCTTTGCCCTGCAGTGGGAGTAACCAGGGTGATGATCATGAATGTTAGATTTACCAGTTTTGTTTTCCTCGTCTTGCTGCCGGCTCGCCTCGCCCGTGGCGCCTGCTGCATGAGGTGCTCTACTGCGGCTCCGGTGCCGGCTTCCTCCATGCTTTAGTGCGTGTCGGCGGGTGCCTCCTCCAAATCTTGGAAGTCTGCCGGGTTTTGGGCTGACCCGGCTATTAAATTGCTTGTCACAGGGTTGGTAGCTCCCCGGGGATCCATTTCGGTCGATGCCTTGTCGGTCCGATCTACTTGCCGCCCACCCGGGTGTCGGGTGTGGCTAAGCCTGATGTCAGGCTTCGACCCCCCCCCCTACGTCGTAGTAGGAAAAGTATGGGAGAGGCGTTTGCCCTTGCAGTAGGCGTTTCCCGTCGAATTATTATTATTATTATTATTATTATTATTATTATTTATTTTTCCCTATTATTATTCTTAAGTAGGATACGTTTAGCGTGTGGTAGGAAAAAAAGAGGGGAAATAAACAATATGTAACGATACAATATAACTAGCAGTTTCAAATACACATGCAAGATTAACAAAATTATATGACAACATATGTTAGAAAAAACCTGTTAAAATCAAGCATGCAAGGTATCTGTCTACACTCCGGTTCAAGGGGATGCCAATAAAGACCATAATCGGTCTCACGTCCATTTCTCGAGTGAGCAAGCATTGGGAGACCCAGTCCCCGATATGCTGCACGCCCTGGGTCGCAGTGCTAGTAATTTGTAGTGGTCCCAGAAGCTGCACGGTGTTCCAAAATAATCTTTGAGGAATTGGCTCTTAAATCAGCAATTGGATCCCGCATAAGGGAAAGGCATGGTGGTAAAGGAGGCACCACATACTACATTTAGTGTAACATACAGTCAAATATAACCACCTCCGAGCTTTAACGGATTTCTGGTTAGCAGTTCAGGTAGATTATTCTTAATTTTATTGTGACCCCAATTATATCAACGCAGCAGGAGAACTTTCGCCGTTGTCATCATATTTCTCAAATATAGATAAGTATATCTCATTTTAATTAAATAAACACATACGAAGTCGAAAGAAGACAGGATTCTAACAAACGAGCTGTAGTATAAAAGCACGATGCGCTAACCACCGACAAGAAACATGCGCACGTGCAAGAGCCGTTAAATAGCTGCGTATACATCAATGCAAAGCGTTGGCGCATCTCATCACATCACATTAACTTTCGAGCGCATGGAATTAATTTGGACGGGGATAATGCGCTAGCAAAGCGCCTAAACTGATGCACCAGACATTGCTGGATTGATATGTGTAAGTAAAATTCCGGAGTGCATGTAAACGCAATCAGATGGCATTAGGGATAATGGCAAGGAAATTAGGTGCACATCTGCTGCGCTCGCCAATCGGCGGGAGGGCAAGATCGCTGCGAAAATGGCGACCCCAATGGTGACGCCAGAAACGCTGCTTTGCCTTTGATGTGAGACACCATGCGCCGCCACCATCGCACCAGAAGTAACGCAGTGCATGTACATGCTGGCGCATTGCATCACTCGTAATGTGCCAGGAAATGTGATGCTCTACTGTCGAATCCTATGGCTTTAACGGGAAGGCGGCTAATGTTTCCTGTACGCGTACATCTATAAACCGTTCAAGAAGTTGTTACAATTGCTGCCCATCCAACTACGCGTAATACCCACTGTAATGGTTCGGTCAAGTGATGGGAGGAATATTACAAGATATAATCATAGAACTTTCGCGGCTTCTACTGTGTTAGAGGTACTTAAAAGTGAAATTTCATGTTAACATGAACACCTTGTAATATTAGGAAGGAGAAGAAATTGATTGAAAAGCTCAAAAAAGGCCAAAAAGCCACATAAACAGCACATTCGATGCGGTTTCAAAGAAAATTGCTGCACTGCGGAGCCAATAATTCTGAGGCTCAATGCCAGCGTAGACGTTCGAAATGAAAGAGACCCATTGGTAACCATTCATTGCCTCACCTTCCAGGCGAAACGGCCAGTTCTTATGCATCTTCTTCCATTTCATCTTCAAAAATTTAACATGTTGCATTTTTCTCGATTATATATTCTGTCCCCATTAAAGGGCAACAATCCAGGTTGCCACCACGAATTTGTTTATTTCTGCCCGTTAGCGAATTGTGCGACTACCATATCTTTTTTATGAATTCTTTAATAGCCGGGATAGAAGTAAACATTTTATGGGCACTTAGTTATACCAACGTGGATGAATGCGAAAGCATTGCAACCGCCGTGCCATGCTCAGACATATTGTCGAAAGACGAGGTTGTGGGTTCGACTCCCACCAAAGGTCGATGGTGCGACTCCAAAGAAAAAGCAGGGGTTCAATTCTCTAAGTAATTCTACTTTAAGTAGCCGTACTTTAACTTCACCTTAATTAACGCCGAATGTCGTTGGTTCGTGTGCCTTAACTAACTATGAATTATTAAATCTTGTCTTAAAGCCAAAAGCCGTGGATTCGACTGCCACCAGATATATTAATTACATGTGCAATAATTAACGTAATAGGAAAGCGCTAGCTATTGGTTTCAAATTCCTAAATATATATATCCTAATTAAATATGTCCCAATTACCTTCGCATTCGCTAAAACAGCAGATGAATGCTACATAGCTTTAACTAAGACCAAAGGCCGAGGGTTCCAATTCCACGACTACTCTAAGGTTCGTAGCCTTCTTGGTCCATCGTTTGTTCACGCCGACAACACTGAATGAGCCATTTGATCATTTCCCATTACAAAGTGACATCGTAAGAGAGGAGCTTCTCTTCTCCAACAGATGCTCCCTTTCGCTCTTTCTCTGTCCTGAGAAACCAGAATTATAACTACTTTATGGCCCCGTCCTCGCAATCACCGTGTGCTTTTATTTGTCCGCCTTGTTCTCTTGCTGCGCCAAGCGTGCCAGCAAGTTGTTCTGGGCGCTATGCATTTTATGCGTACGCAGTATTTCTTGCACTTCGGATGACCTTTGGTGCCCCGAAGGAGTAGTGCGTGTGACGCGGGAGCACCGTCGCAACTGACGTCTCTCTCTCTCTCGCCTAACCGGTGGTTTCTCCGACGAGCACACCGGTTTTGCTTGCATTTTTCGTTGTTATTGCAGGGACAATCAGAGTAGCACATCACAGACATTACCGTCAGCGCGTGACCCACGCAACATGGTTTTCTCTTTGGGTTGCCGAAACTTGAAACTAACTTGGGGAGGAATGATGATCACTAGACCAGAGCTTAATTCAAGGTAGGTTTCGAGAGAATGGCATGATTTCTAGCCAGTACCGTGCACAAGTACCAAGCTAACAAACAGTTACTGTAAGAACTGGAAATTCCATTCCGTAGAGTTGGCCCGAATAAGTGATGTTGCATCGCAGACAGGCGCACCTGCCAAGCTGTCGCGCGACTGAAGTTCTCACGACCTGCTGTAGCACAGTTTACTGCTAACAGCCTTTTCTATGGAGATTTAAATTTTATCAATATTGGTGGACGTCATACGCACAAATGGTCTTCAGTCTACGTGGAGAGGGCGATATCAACAATCACAATATGGCTAAACAGCGAGTACGAAAACATGCCGCGAGCAACGTTCTTGGGGAAATGATCTCGGATATAATTTTTGCAAATAAATGCGCACAACTATAGCATGTGCTTTTTCAATCAGCCTTGAACGGATTAAATGTAATACACACCAACTCCATCAGCTGCTATCTGCCATGAGAACTTAGAAGACAAAGTACAATGATAACTCTTTTGCATTAGTGAGGTATCCCAATAACGCCGTCAATAGCTTCAGTTGTTAGACTTCGTGTCGTGAAATTGCAGTAACCGCAGCAAAAATTTCGGATAGCTGGGTCTGGCATATTCTTAACTCAATTTTCACCATCCATGTACTAAAGCGTCTCGCAGCCTCCCCATCCGTAAATGTCTCCTAATCCATCGATAATTTTATTATGGGTACTATCGAGCGTTGGCGTCTCGACTAAGAAGCATTTTATCTTGACTGCAGATGTCGAGACAGTGATGCGTTGCGCTTGCTCGGTAGGGCGTAGCTACCGATGGTGGTTCATAGAGTCTGCGCCGCTTGTTTAAAGCAGTGCTCTTTCCGGTTCCCACGACTTCAAGCCACAAGGTACCCAATGTTTAGTGCGCTCAAATTCAGACAACAGATCTCGTATTTAGAAAATGTTTTAGCCCAACATGCAACGAAGATCATTATTGACTGGACTACAAGCTCAGCATGACATAAATATGCAAAACAGGCGACCGAGCAAATGTTTATATACGTTGCTACGAGGTTCATTGACGGTTAGCGCATCCAGCGCAGTGAGCAGCCGAGCAATCCCAGCCAAACCACAGCGCGGGCCAAAGCAGCTACACAAACCCTTTGGGCTTTATCTACTTCACTTCAGGAGCTATGGAGCTGCGGTAACGTTTGTGTGATCTTCGTCATTACAATGACCCCAAGATAGAAGAGTAGTTATTCTCGCGACTCACGGTGACGATACGTCAAGGGGGTCATAATATGGTATAAGCCGGTTGACGTGCACTGTCTCACGGCCGCAACACCACAGGTCATCAGATAGAGCAAGAGGTTCGACCACATAGTTCAGTGCACATGTACAGGCGACGATCCGATGGGTCCGTGGTATTGAGCCAGCTGCTTAGACGAAAGAACGGGAAGGTGAGGCGGAAGCCACAACGAAACGAGGGAACCGACACGGAAAGTGGTAGTGCTCAGGCCGTTGTCATGCCCATTCCGTTGGTGAGTTTAGCCTCCGTCATGTAGGAGCGGGCAAGTTGGTGGCATTCTTCAGCGTGCTTGGGTGCTTCTGATATGGGCCTAAATTCGGAGGCGTCGGGTTGGTATGGCAATACTGTATCGAGCGTGCACAAGAGTTCTCGTCCATTGAACCAAAAGAACGGCGAAAAACCTGTGGTCACTTGAATCGCGGGATTGTAAGCGTAGGTTACAAAGGGGAGAACCTTGTCCCATTTGGAGTAGTCCGACGCCACATGTTTAGTGAGCATGTAGCCAAGAGTGCGGTTGAAGCGCTCAGGTAATTGATTGATCTCATGACGCTAAGCAGTAGATTTGCGTGAATGATGATGCACTCGGCAAGCAGAGCTTCTACCACTTGGGAAAGAAAGGCACGCCCTCTGCCACTAAGGAATTCACGAGGAGCATCATGTCGAAGGACGAAATTGCGCAAAATGAAGAATGTAACCTCGCGTGCTGTAGCGGTAGCAAGGACGCCTTTCTCAGCATGTCGGGTGAGATGGTCAACACCAAATATTATCCACCGCTTTCCAGACGTTGTTCTCGGCAGTGGTTGTAAAGGTCGATGCCAATGCGACCGAATGGCCGCGCAGGTCAAGGCAGGGACTGAAGAGCACCGGTCGAGCGTTGCGGAACACCCTTGCATTATTGGCAGGCTTCGTGAGCACGGATATATTTCAAGACAAAGCTGTACATACCGCGCACTATAAGCGTTGGCGTAACCTGACGTAAGTTTCAGCACGCTTGCGTGAGTACTCTGTGGGTCGACATGAAAAGCAGCGCAGATGTTGGAGCGCATGTGACGTGGTATTACGAGATGTCACTTGTGACCCTCCGGTATATAGTACTGGCGAAAGAGCTGGTTGTCTCGGGAGGTAAAATGAGACTTGACGGCGTGATAGCGGTAGAATCCGACAAAAGGTCGAGCAGGGTATCAATCAAAGGGTCCTTTTATTGCTCGGAATTCATGGACTCGACATTGAGCGCTAAGAGAGAGCGGTTGACTGTGCCGAGAAAGACGCAAGAAAGTCCAAGAAAGGCATTCACGTCGGAGTTCTTGTGGGCAGACCTGTACACCACGTGGCTATCATACTCTTGTAGCCGCAGGGTCCAGTGACCCAGGCGGCCCGACGGGTCTTTCAAAGTAGACAACCAGCAAAGATGGTGGTGATCCGTGACGACGTAAAAAGGTCGCTCATATAGGAAGGGTCGGAACTTCCCAAGAGCCCAGACTAAGCCAGGCACTCTTCCTCAGTGTTTGAATAGTTGGTTTCGGCCTTTGTGAGGGTTCGGCGCGCATATGCGACAGCATACTCATTATAGCCAGGCTTTCGTTGCGCAAGCACCGCGCCAAGGCTAACACCACTTGCATCTGTGTGTACCTCCATAGGTGCCAGTGGACCGCGGTGCCGCAGTATCGGAGGAGATGTAAGCAGCTGGCGTAGTGTCTGCAATACGTTTTCACATTCAGGAGACCAGTTAGACATATCGGTGCCAAACGTGAGAAGGTGCGTCAAAGGAGCGGTAACGGTCGCAAAATTGCGCAGAAATCGAAGAAAATAAAAACAAATGCCAATGAAGCTCCGCAATTTCTTCGACGACGTCGATTTAGGGAATTCGTCAACAGCTCAAAATTTCGCAAGATCGGTGAGGATGCGTCAAAACCTCGTGGAGACAAGATACGGGACACTCGAGTCGGAATCCTGGTGGGCATCAGGAATGTTTCGATCAACGACGACGTCCGGACGCGGCAGGCGGCGGCTACAAAAATGCGCCACATGTCCCGCGAGAACGTAGAAGATTATCCGGCGTGCGCCGTGGATCTTGCGGCCGGAAGTACGTGGGGGGGGGGGGGGGCATTTGAGGCACAAGGAGAAGTGCTGGGCATGGTGGTGGTGTCGGGTAGAGAAGGGTCGTTGGTCAAAGACGCGACACGACTTCAGCGCACGTGAGTGGTACGGTAACCGGAGCGCGCTGGCAGCCTGGCGGAATAGTCTGCAATCTGCTCGCGGATGGCCTGCTGCACGGCCGAGGACATAGGTTGGACAGGCTCCTGGTAGAGAGGGAACAACGGGAGCTAACGGACCACGTCTTCACGAATGAAGACTTTGGTTTGAGGTAGCAGAGACCCGTCGTCAGCCTGTCCGGGAGCAGTCACATAATAGGAAAAGGAGGTCATGTGAGAAACAGTTTGGCGAGTGAGCGCTCGTTGCCGGCGTAATTCGTCGAAGCTGAGGCAGTAGGTGAATACGGCTGCCATGGTAGTAGGATTCTTAGCCAGGAGCATTTGAAAAGTGTTGCCTTCAGTGCCTTTGAGGATTTCTTTATTCTTCTCTTCCTCAGTCATCGTGAGGCTTACTCGGTTGCAGAGATCGATCATGTCCTCGATATAACTAGTGATATTGCCGTCAGGCTGTTGTGCTCGTTGGCGGAGGCGTTGTTCGGCGTGAAGCTCTCGCAGGGCTGCACGACCAAATACTTCCACGAAGGCAGTCTTAAAGTCATTCCATGTCGCAATGGTGACCTGATTGTTACGGAACCAGAGGTTTCCGACATCCGCAAGATAAAAATAATGTTGGTGAGCTTTGTTGAGTCGTCTCATTTCATTTGTTTGCTCACCCGTTGATACGACGAAAGCCAGTCCTCGACGTCAGTGTCAGCAATGCCCCTGAATACAGCTGTGTCTCGTTGACGAACGGCACCGCAGGTGACTGATCCAGTTGACGTAGGTCGATCATCGCCATCGTCTGGTATGGTCTGGGTGGTAGCGGTGGGCAGAGTGCGGCTCCAGAGTTCCAGGGCGATGCGTTAAGATACCCAGCACCTCCACCATATGGTACGATGTTTATTGATGGTTTGCGGGTCTAACGCAGAAAGCAGCCGAGCAGTCCCGGCCAAACGACAGCGCGAGCCAAAGCAGCGACACCTATCCTTTGGTCGTTATCTTCCTCATTTCAAGAGCCATACAGCCGCCGAAACGTTTGTACGAGCTTCGTCATTACGACCTGAACATGTTACTGGAAAACTAGGCGCGACGTCCAGTAAGTGTGCAGAAGGTTCGGTCTGGATACGAAAGCACTCGCCGGTGCTGAGGGTAACACAACCTGCTAAAGGCACCAGCAGTGGCCGTGTATTCTATTCACTATCCCCTTTCAGAGCTTGGCAGATGTAGTTTGAGATGCTAGCCTGGACTTGGTTAGACTCACTAATTGCGCCCGTCAAAAGGGGCCATGAAAAAGGAGTGATTCTGTGTCTATGTGGGAGTCTTCTGCGAACAAAATCTCCACAGCTCTGACGGGGAGTAGCAGTCGAGAACATTTCTTGTAGAAAATAGGACGAGAGATCTTCAACCTGGTCGGGGCCCCTATTCTAGGGAACCGTTTGCTCGAGATGTAGGGCTTATCTGACGGTCGCTTTCCGCGATATCACTTTCAGAGCGCGCTTATCCACTGGTCAAGCTAAATGGATGGGCTGATTGGCTGGTTGAGCATGAAATCATTTCGAATGCGTTAGCATGGACGAAAGTCATCGTCCGAGATTACGTTGCATGGTGACTAATCCAGTGCTACGTAAACCACTTTCAACGTTTGCTCGCCGAAGGCCTGACGTCATTGTTGAATTCTCTCGCACATTGCTTTACAGCCGCAGCATTCTTCAGCTACTTTGCCCATTATTCATGCCCACTGGGCCCACTTTCTGTCCGGTGTAGGTATAGATGGTGACATGATCTATGTAGGAGGAGAGATAGGACTCATTGTGGAGGTGCAGACATGGACATGCAAAGAACAGAACACTTGATATGAGAGCGCTCCCCATGACATCGCTTAGATAAGGTAGAACGAATGAAAGGAATTGACGGGCCAAACGTAAACCCCTGACATGACGTCATCGCGAAGATGCGCACAGGGCATGAACACAATGCTTGCGGGATAGCATTTTAAAAACTGTTATGACGTCAGCTTCGGCATTTGCACTAATTTGCATAAAGCGTGAAGAGTGCGTGCGCTTGGTTTATTTTCACAACTTCCCTGACGTCATCGCAAAAACAACTACACAGGGCGTATAACATACTTACAGCGGATTTGACGTCGGACAATGACGTCATTATCAAGCACATTGTGCGCGTGCGCGAAATTGTGTCTCATATACACCGACACCCCCGTATCTTGCAGTAAACATGCATTGCGTTTGAGCTTAGTGCACGAGCAATTGTAGGTAGAAGATCTACTGTGGGCAATGGGATGGCATGGAGGCAGGCAGCAGGGTCACACGAAAAATATATTCCTTAGTTTGAGAATAATCTCTGCTGGCTTTTCATCTATATGTTTTGATGCGAAAGCATCAAATGGGCCCATTGAGCGAAAAAGGCGGCGTCCGTATCAGTGAAACGGCACCTAAATTCATACTGACTGCTACGCCGCATCACGTATGCGGCTCTACGAAGCAGAGCGGGCGAAAGGGAAATCCTGCTACTGCGTTAGCCCATCCGATGTTGCTTAAGAGGAAGCTTTAGCTCAAGTGCTCCTATCTAAATACATGTAAAAGGAGAATTCGTTTTTCTCGGCAACCACTGCACCAAATTTGACGAGGTTTGTTGCATTTAAAAGACAAACTTAAAATCTAGTGACTGTTGGTTTCGAATTTTTGAGTTAGATTGTCAATTTTTTGTTAAAAATTGGCAAAAATCGAACATTTTCAGAAAACGAAACTATCAAGTTTACAACTCTGTAACTTAACCACTAAAAGTGATAATACAATTCTGTGAATTGCATCTAATAGTACATCTAAAGCGGACAAAATTGATATGTTACACATGAATATAAAAAAATTTAATAATAGAGAAATACAACTTTTGCAAAACCGTTGTAACCAACGTAACAAATTCACGTAAGATGTAAAATGACAAATTGAATTTGTCCGCTTTGAATGATCTAATGGATGCCGTTTACAGAACCGCGATATCGGTTCTTGATGCAGAGCTATGAATTTATAAACTTCGTGCTTCTATTTTTTTCACACGGTCAAATATTTGAAAATCGTTTTAAGAAAATTCAAGCCCTAAATAGAAATTCCGCTTCCAACAGTCACTAGAATTTAACTTCCTCTTTCAAATGCAACAAATTTCATCAAAATCGGTCCAGGGGTTATCTTATAAAAACGTTTTTGCGTTTTACATGTATTTGAATAGGCCGCGTCGGAGTTGGGCCCGAGCTAAAGCTTCCTCTTAAGTGGAGAGGGCATCGCGATGACGACGCGTCACGAGGGCGACTCGATGGAGCAGATGAGGCAATGGGGTGCCTCGGGGCGAGAGGGGGTTATCTTTGCCAAGGCGGTCGCGTGATGCGCGCGGGCGGGCAGGCCGAGTTACTCTTCGAAGCCGGCGCGCGGTGCGCTTATCTGCTGCCCTCGCATGCCAGCCTCGTTGGCCACTGCTGCTTCCGTGCATGCGGTGTCCGTGGTTTCTGAGCAAAATCGCCGAAAATGCAGGCAACAGGCTAACTTAGAAGCTGTACAAGAATAATCCATGGAAAATAAATCTAAAACCTGATAACATACCCCCAAAACGAAACTCGAAAATATAACTCGCAAGCCAAAACACTATTGAACACCGCTCTGCGGCGTTCAATTTGACATTAATGCTCTTGCTTCAGCAATTCATAGGAAGTGCTTAGGTTTCCTCGGATATTTTCGGCACTGAAGGTTGCCGGTTGCCCCAGCTCCTCGTCTTTTCTCTTCACATACAGCGTCGGGCCCCAACCGTATGTTGTCTTTACTTATGAGAGGTTTTCCGTCAGCAACTCCTGCCGTCCCTTCAGGTAGTCATCGCCTGTTTCGGAGGAACGCCATACAATGCGTAGTTGGGTGGCTCACTTTGCCTATTGCAATCATAAACGTAACGAACAAAGATGCAGCTACGATCATTTCTGGAAAATGCATTATTTACGATGGAATAGCAGTAAGTTTCTATTCGAGATCTAAGTGCTACATGGTGCATTCTTCCAGCACACAACCAGTGATCACTACGGCCACATCATTGACGTTGCTTAGCAGAACATTTGACGTTGGTCATTTCAAACTACTCCATTGTAGCTACAATTATCAACTTCGTGTGCTCCTTCCATCTGTATGCTGTGGGTGTATTAGTGCATGTGCTTTTGTCATCTCAATCCTTTTTTCGTAACCCTTGGCGCCTGTCTCAAAGACAATTTCTATAGTTACGCTAACCAATAAACATCTGCGTGTTCGCACATTTAGCAGTATACTGGGTGATCTGCATGGCTTAATTGTGACTATTCGGTTCGCCATCATTGTTTTGGACACAATGGATACAGTAAGTAGTGGGAATGCCATCGCGCTAAATATTCTGGAGGCCATTTTCCGAGGCTATTCGCGAATGACACGCAGCGCCAGGTTAGGATCATTTACCCTATAAACACAATAAATGAAATATAGATCATATTTTTGCTAAAACGTGTATCTCGCAGTAAAGTGCCATATTGTCTTAATTTCTACGGCATCCAAACTCATTCGAAGCCGGACTTTTTCAAGCTCCACGCTCCCCTCCGCATCTGCTCGGCGAAACTCGCCACAGAGAACCCCACAAAGCTCTATCGTGCGCAGAGAGTATAATATTAAACATCGATTTCTTTACGCAGCTGCTGACGAGCAAAGAAGACCTCATCATGGTGGGCGTTTCGGGAGACATGTACCGATGGGCTCCTGTCAGCTGCTTCAAATCTGTATTTATTGACTATAACAATAAGGAACTCCAGCGCACCATACAATACGAAACAGGTCGCTACGTGAGTATCGCTCCATTTTCTTATGACCTACATTCCCCTCCGAAGCAGTTTAATTGTGAAATATTTATCATGCTGCTGAAACAGGCTGAGTGAAAGTCTTTTGTTCAAAGTAAGGAGGGCAACAGCCCTTGAAGATAGTGTAATGACTATCTGCTGTTATCTCACATTTAAGTAAATTTTCGTTAGTTCAGGCAGGTTGCAATGATGTGCGTGTACTCGCCGTGTGCACAATAAGACTGGAAGTGTGGTCAGTGTTTATCGCATACAGATTACCTTACTTGGTGAGATCATGCTTGCTATAGGGTGTTTAAGTGAGTTCTTTTGGTATTGCTAAAGTTGAAAACGACCTCAGGAATGAAAAAAAACACAAATTCACACAGAAGCTCCAGCATTGGAGTTGTCTAAATATGTCTGCGCACTGTTCTACTTCGTCATATTCGCGCTGCGCGGTGTCATCATTTGATTTGATCCGGCCACTATAAATATGTATCAGTCCTTGTCGGACTAGATCCATCCCTTATTAACCCTTATCGGCCGTTATCATCCTTACTGCAATCGATCCAATCCTTATCAACAGTTATGTGTGCTTCAATCAATCAATCAAAGGATTTTATTTCCACCCAAATAGTTGAGGGACACCCCAAGCGAAAAGCAAAAAAATGCAGATTTAAGGTTCCTGGGAGCCCGTACAACAGATAGATAACATGCAAATAAACATAACACACACGATGAACAAGCATCTTTCATCTAACAAAATTGATGAACTAAAATGCCGTGAAACATAACCGATGCAAACGTTTTACATGAGTCGGTGTAACTAGAAGTATTAAACATAGGAATGATAGGTCGCGGCATCGAATCCCTGCCACGGTGGCCGCATTTCGATGGGCGCGAAATGCGAAAACACCCGTGTGCTTAGATTTAGGTGCACGTTAACGAACGGCTTGCCTCATTATCAGAAAGTGGTTTTGGCAGGTAAAGCCGCATATTAAATTTTTTTTATGATTGATATCACATAGTTGCAGCACAGTAGCATTTGGTAAAGAAGACAAGATAATAATATTACAAAAAAAAACACATACGGTAGGTAAATATGTCATGGAAAAGAAAACATGGCAATCAGGTATAATTAAATTAAAGTGTAGAGGCAAGAAATTGATGGAAATGTTCAGTACGTTTCCAAAATGAAGTATTCGCGCCAAAGGTTGCTTGTAAACGTTGGTAAAATTGATCCCCCGCTCTTGATGTTTGTTCAAAAGATATGGGGCATTGCAAGTCAGTGGGCGTTTGCCAAAAGATGTTTGCCTATCGCGGAACCAAATATATCCCGTTGCCTCTAGTTCGAGGATCGCCTATTTCCTTTGATAGCGGCAAAAGAATTCCCTGGTAGAAAGGGCGTACAAAATGTTTCCAACGCATCGCATCGCTTTCTTCTGTAGCAAAAAAAAAAATCTACGCAGATCTATGAGGATAATTGTTCCCCACACAACTGTGCCAAAATTTTCGCGAGTATGAAACAGCACATTAGATCTTTGCATTCTCACCTTGCTAGGAAAGAAATGGCGGCATTGCAATTGCGCTCCTGTAGCCAAAAAAGTGATTTAGAAACAGTCAATATGAGCTATCCACGTTATTTCACAGCTCATATCAAGCTTATCGGTCATCATCCGACCCTTATCAACCATTATCGCTTTTATCAACGTTAGCAGACTCGACCCGACCGTTGTCAACACTTTTCGGTTCTTATGAACATTATTAGAATTGCTCCGCTCTCGATGAGCCATTATCGCTCGTTAGCACCTAACCAATCCGCATGGAGCTATTTTCAACAGTAATGCGACCCATATAATCATCACTCCTTACGATCCCTATCAACTCATTGACTGCTTAGCTTCTCACTGTGGCGCTACGCGAAGCGCATGAGCCCTCAGAGATCGGTGGCATTGCGTTCGGTAGAGGAGCAGCCTAATGGAAGGCGCCTCGACAGACCACCAAAAAGAATCCGGGATGCGGGGCGTTTGTTATTACCTTTCTACAAAGTCGGAAATGTACTCATGTATAACATGTCCCAATTCGTCTTTACGTGTACTCCCAGCTAACGCTTTTATTGCGCCGTCGCGAAATCTTTTAAGAACGCCTTCATATAAATTATTCTCCTTTGACATTTCTTTTGTACCCTCCATACAGCACGCTCATATGGTTAATTTAGATTTACCTTATAGAAGGCAGGAGTTTTAGTCCAGTTGATAAGACACTCGACATCTGATCGTGGGCTTTTCCGTTCGAAGCTCACCAGGACGTACGTTTTTCTCTTCGAATTTCTTTCGTTTTATACATTTATTTCTTTATAGGGAATCGTCTTATAGGAGGGAAGGAAGTGTTTCGTCGCTGAGAAGAAAGCGAAATGATTGGCTGTTTAAAAAAATTGTACTCCCTATGCCGAGGTCTGGAGTACTAACCAAGAACGCCAAGCAAACCATACCATAATGGACACTCACGTCGAAGGCGGAAAATAATTCGCACACTTTTGAGAAACGATGCACACTTTGCGCCAGGCCTGGGACACTGAAACATTTTATAGGGAAATACTACAGAATATGTACAGGAGTAGGTACACGTAGTTTGATTACTCACAGTGGACCCTGATGATGAAAAGGAAATTTGCAGAAGAATAAAAATGGTTTGGCACGCATACAACAAACATTACGGAATCCTAACTGGGAGCTTACCACAGTCCCAGAAAAAAACGTTTACAATGATTTTATTGTAGTCTTGCTTACATATAGTGCATAAACATGGGGGTGCACAATGAAGCTAGAGAACAAGCTGAAGACCGCGAAAGAAGCGATGAGACGATAAATGTTAGGCGTAACTTTAGTAGACTGGAAGATAGCAGTGGGGATTAGGAAACAAACGGGGATAGCTGATATTCCAGTTGGCATTAGCAGAAAAAGGTGCAGCTGGGCAGACTATGTAAGGCGTAGGGTGAATAACAGGCGGACCATAAAATTTACGGAAAGAGTGCCAAGAGAAGGCATGCGCAGTCTAGGACGGCAGAAAATTGAAATTAGGAAATTAGCAGGTGCAAACTGGGACAAGATAGCGCAGGAGAAGCCTAATGAAAGATCGCTTGAAAATGACTTTGCATTGAAGGGGAATAAATATAGGCTGATAATGGTGGTGACGACATTACAATGAGTTACTTGAACAACGAGAAGTCCACAATATAGTGGAGGCTTGAATTTTCGAACAGTGGTCTAACAAGGAATACAGCTGGAGCTTACGTTTTCAGCAATTTTTAGCGGATTTTAATAGTACGACACATGAATTACAACACGACAGGAAAGAACGGTACACCTCACAATGAAGTTGTCCAGCTACACTAAATCAATGGCTTTCAGAGAACCTGCAACCATAGTTCCAGTGGACTGCAAGAAGGGCTTTTCCTTGGCATAGAAAGCGGACAGCGCAAACGATGACGGAGCCTTGTCGAAGACAATTTCCATTGTAGAAACGTTGGCTGCGGCCAAATGCCGCCCTCAACGAAAATTCACAGTTCGATTATAGCAGGTCACAACAAGCAGTTAATGCCCAAAAAGTTGTGACTTTTAGAGGCACATTCTGAACGAAAGGTTTAAATCGGGGCCAACTTTGATTTCACTGTGCAAATATGGAAAACGCAGGCATTACCTTATGAGACAACCACTTCCTCGATTTGAATGAAATCGTTTGCATTTCAACAAAGATGTTATGGTGCAAGCAACTATAAAAAGTAGAATGAGCAAGAATTGATGGGAGTATGTTGTTTAGTTCGCGAAAATGGTCCATCTAAAAAATGAGAAACAAGGTTGATAAATTCTGCACCAAATGTATATCGCATGTCTGTAAAGGGCGCACATAATGGACCTAAGCAGAAATGTCTTGATACAAGAATTTGCCGCTTAAGGTAGTCACATGCCTTAAACGATTCCGGAAGTCACAGTCGCGAATTATGGTAGGTTTGCGAGCCTGCCTAATGCAACAATTGAATATTTATTTCTAGCTATTTCGCCCGTCTTCGATGGCATTTAGTCGCCGTCAGCGGTAGGCGATAAAAGATAAGCGCTCACAGATTGGTTATCGGAGATTACTGCGAAAGAATTGTGCAAAAGTGATGCAGAAACTACACTGCAGCTTTCTAGGTATGCGTGAGCATGATGTCCCTTGCTGATCTCCACTCAGCCCGGTGTTATTATCAATCTTATACTATTTGATGAGAACAGTGTAAACACTCATAAACCCTTATCACTCGTTATCAGTCTTATCGGTCTTGGTCCGACTCTTGCCAACCCTCATCGATTGTTATCAACCTTAGTGGACTCGATCTGATCCTTATGAGCCCTTATCGATCTTTTTCTACTTTATCACTGTTGATCTGATCATTAAGAACCTTTACCTGTTCTTATCAACCTTATTGGAAAGAATCTGGTGCTTATCAACAGTTATCCTTATCCTTATCAAGATTATCGGTCTTGACCAACAATAATCAACCCTTATCAGCGTCTCGGAATTCTTCCCACCATTATAAGCCCTGATTGCTGTTATTTATTTATTGATAGATACTGCGACTTGATACCGGCTAATAGCAGAGTGTGCATACATAGATATATACAGGAATGTAAGCCTACAGATTCACGAGAATTGCAGCCCTTTTTCCAACATTCTAAAATAATTACAGACCCATTGGTGGCTTAGCGAATCGATCTGATTCGAGCTGATCTGATCGGAGTCGATCTGGTTCTTATGAACCCGCATCGGTGGTTATCAGCCTTACCCCAGTTGATCGAAACCGTATCAACCCTTATCGGTGCTTATTAAAATTATTCGGCTTGACCCGATCTTTATCAACCCTTATCAACGTTATCGCAGTCCTTTCAAGCATTCAAAGCCCTTATCGCTATTATTTATTTATAATTGATACAGCGATGTAATATCAGAATATTGCAGAGGGGGCCTACATCAATATATACGAGCTTGTAAAGGATACCTATACACGCTTGTAAAGAATACAGAGAAACACACAAGCAAATAAACACGAATTCATTATATTTGCAAGCATTTTTCAAAAACTGCTGCGAAATTCTAGGTGAGAATATCGTAATTAGGGTGGTTTATTAAATAATTTTATCATAGGGTTTTCGTGACAAAGCTACGATCTTATTATGAGGCACGCTGTAGCGGAGGACTGCCGAAATGGGGACTACCGGGGGTTCTTTAATGTGCACTTAAATATTAGTACACGGGTGTTTTCCCATTTTACCTTCATGGAAACGTGGTGGCCGTGGCCGGGAATAATATTAGGATTATTTCACTCTATTACTATGATAGGGGACAATAATATTTGAAACAATTATTGTGTGCGCTTAAGAAGGTTATTGTTAGCGTATGCCTTCGTCTCCTTTCAGAGCCGAATGAATAAATGAAATCATGGAAGTGCAACCGTTTTACTGACCGTTTACAAGTTGAAAGGGGAACTTTATACAGCAGACGCGTTTGCGCAGAGTCACCGGGGGTAATCCACTGCGTCGTCGCGTCTAATGAGCTCGCAGACAGACCTGCGACCATATGGATTAAAAATTCGCACAATTTTATAGTGTACACGTTCTAGATTTTTAATCTTGGTTAAATTGAAGGTGTCCCAAAAAGTTGACACTCACTTTAGCATACGGTAAAGAGCATGAAGTCGCAATGGTGCGAGATGTTCATGACATTACTTGGCATTTTCATTCTTGCGCGTTGTCACTTCCCATTGCTTTCTCTAACCAGAGTATATGAGTTAGAATGCCTCAATTAACTGTGGCTTATTAACTTCGGCCTAATTGACACCAAAGGTCGTGGCTTCGACTCCAACTAAAGATACTGGGTTCGATTGCTCTAATGACCTCTATCGTTATTAACCGTCTCTTAATTAACCCAAAGAATAGGGGGTTCAACTCTCGTCCTTCAGTATGTCAATTGTAATCCAACTTGGAGATACAGCTGGTTTCCCCTTATCTCCATATTGGGTCGCGGGTTCGTACGCCTTATTCAACTTTGTTTTAACTAACACAAAAAGTCGTGGGTTCCACTCTCACCAAAGGTCGTAAGTTCGACTCTTGCCCTTCGCGATGTCAATTGGAATCGAACTTGGAGGTATTGCCCGTTGGCCCATATTCCGAAGTTGGTTAGACACGGACGAAAGATCGATGGTTCGAGTGCCATCAGTAACTCCATCTTAACTGTTCCCTGATTCCCTTCATCTTAATTAACACCAAATGTACAGTGTTGGACTCCCATCAGAGGTCGTGAGTTCTAGTGACCTAATTAACTTATATCCTAATTAGCTGTGGCTCAATTCATTTTTCCGTAATCAGCACCAAAAGTCGTGGTTTCGACTGGTGGGCTCAACCTCCAAAAGTGGTGGGCTCAACCTCCAAATCTTGTGCCATTGAATTTGAAAGCCGTAACTCTGGACGGGAAAATTTTCCTCCCATGTGCTGTCTAAGTCTTGCGCTTTAATAATTACGGATAAATGAACACTTTATCTATGCGCATCAAACCATTATCTAAGTGATGAGACCCATATAGCCCGTCATAACTCCTTGTCATCCTTATCAACTCATTGACTCTTGATCTGTCTGTGTAGTGCTACGCGAAGCTCATGAGTCCGCGGAAATCGGTGGAATTACGGTCGGTGAAGGAACGCTCAATGGAAGGTGCGTACAGCGTCCACCTAAACGCACCGCTGCTGTGGCTCGTTCGCCAATAAATGTTATCGAAGCCGAAATTTGCCTGATGTTCTCCACTCTCTAAATTGGCTCTATTTACAAGCTGTCCTAGAGATGACCTTTATTGCACCATTACCAAATGTTTCTGGAAAGCCTTCATAGAATGCTCTCCTTACACGTTCGTTTCGTACAGCCATGGCAACAGATTCATATGGTTAAGATATATTCACCTTCGGCAGGTGTGGTTGTTTCGCACAGTATCTCTAGAAAGTAGGCTAAACATCCACGCTTGCAGAAGGTGAATATATCTAGGTAAAATACTCGGTTCGAGATTAGTTGAGGCTCAAATAAGAAAGAATAAACTGAGAGCGGTAATTAGTCCTACCATTTTTCACATGCTACAGAAATAGAAGTAGAGTGAACTTCTGCACACCACCAAAGAGAGAGAGAGAGAGAACTAAACAATAGTGGCTGGGTGTCTGTATGTTCGGTAGCCAAAGGGGATAACACAACATATACACGATTTAGATACACTTAGTGTTCGAAGTCTCCAATACGAATCGACGATTGCGCACTGGCTATTGGTATTCGCAATTTCTTGCTGTCCCTCGGAGTGTAAAAAAAGAGGAAGTACTAAAAGAAACCCTCGTCAATCGCTTCCTAAATACCTAAAAAGCAGCACTTGGCGTGCATTTCGCTTTAGGCCTATTAACTCTTTTGGTAGACGTGGAAATATAAAACTGGATTTTTATGGCCACGATATTAATGGATTCTTTAATTTATATGTTTTTGGCGAGAAAAAACTACCCCGATTGCTGGTAAACTCATTCAGATTTTTGTGCATTGTATTCCTATCTATCGCAACCAAAGTTATTTTCCATTCTTTAAGTTGGTAAGCAAAAATAATCCGGAAGTTCCTTTTTTAGTTACCAGTATGAGCAACATTTTGCCTAAGTGTTGCCAGTACAAACATAACTACATGAAGCCGTTTAGCAACATAAACATAAATGTAAATTAACCTTCCAATTGACGCAGTCGTACCATCATTCCTTTCCAAAACAAGGTTCACAGAAAAAGAATGCTCCGTCTGAAATTTCGTACTTAACTACATGGACTTTTGAAGGCACCACCGGCTGAGGAACAAATAAATGTTAACCTAAACAGTCATACGCATCAGCACTGAAAAGTTATCCTCAGCTGTCACATTTATTTATGAAATGAAATTGTTTATTTGCCATCCTGTACATATTCAGGTGGAGGAACTGTAGAAAAAAAGTTATCCTTCAACAGCTTCAGGTGTCTGCAATCCCTGTTTCAGCAGGAAAGCAGCATAATATATGAGTTTCGGTCTGAGTTTCGGTTCCTTGGATGATGACGTAAAAAGATCAAATCTGACCAAATTCTAGTAATTTAACAGTGTTTGTATTATGTATTTACGCCATTGTTTGCCATAGTTTGAATGTAGTGTTGGTACTAAGCAATCCTCAAAGTGTCTTGTGACCTAATTTGTAGGTTTTCTCTGAAATTGGGCTACAGCACTCAAGTTGCTGATATTCGATGGATTTCCAATTTATATGCACGAATCTGACGATATCTGTAGAGATTGGGAGCTGGGATGACACCAAAGTTATTAAAGGTTACTGTGGATGCTGTGTAGGAAGAGATATATGCGTCGCGGAGATACTTCTTTTGTAACAGCTGAATATGTTCTGGATTGATGGATGTTGTGTTACCCCTTACTCATTGGCAATAGTTTCAATATGATTGGAAAAGTGAATTGTACAGCAGGAGTTTAATACGTGTGGAAAGAATGTATCTCATACGGCCTGCTTATTGTGCTTAGAACGTATTTTACATGATTGTCCCATGACACGTTAGCTGAAAAGATGACACCCCGACATTTGAAAGTCTCGACTATTTCAATACTCCTTGAGTGTATTACAAAGTCCTGATGGCGAGATATTTCCTTGTTTCACGGTCTGAATATAACTCCTTTTGTTTTGTTTGCATTCATCTTCATTAAGTTCACTCTCGACCATTCCTCTAAAGATTTCATTGCATTGTTGCGCTGTTCTATAATAACATGCATATTATTAGCAGTGAAAAAATACTCATGTCGTCCCCATAAATAATAAACCTCACCTTAGAGTTAATATTCACGATATCACTCAGATAGATAATAAAAAGCAAAGGCCCTAATGTACTTCCCTGGGGCGCTCGACACTGGACAGCTCTAGCGTTAGAAGTTAAGGTGTCAATTCTCACAATTTCTGTTCTATTAAATAAGTAGGATTTCTTAAGAGATAACGCCTGCCCGCGTATTCCATAATAGTTTACTTTCTCCAATAAAATGATCTACTAAATCAAAGGCCTTAGAAAAGTCAGCGAAAATACCAACAACTGTAGATTTTTTTTAAAAACTCTGTTAATATATATTCGTTCTGCTCTACTAATCATAACTTGACGGATTTTTCTTACAAAAACCAGATTGGTGTGGTGTTAACAGGTTCTGTTTTTCGATGCTAAAACCGAGTAAACTGTTTACTATACAACTCCATTTACAAAGGTCCACGTATTGAAACGTAGGCAACCCTTTTTGATGCAATTCATCTCTGTTTATGTAACTTCTATCCCATAGTGTGTGATTCCATTTGTTGGCCCCATAATTGACTTCGACTCCCTTTCCAACTATGAGTATAAATGGAGGGCTATTAAGAACGCTATAGTGGCACCCGAAGTGTAACTTTGGTCACGTGCGGCTCTCTATATGAACCTTAAGCACGTAAATGAGCGTCATAGCATTTTTCTTCCACTGAAAAGTTGTCGCCACCAATGTCAACTATTTCCACCGACTGCGTGCTCAGGATTGCACATAACCAACTTAGCCATCGCAGATCTGATCAACAAACATATTGTCATTGGTGAGGATGCAGAGCCAGCTTACATCGAGAAAGGCGCGGAAATAGAGAACTGTTCGGTGAGCTGCCAAGCCCTCTCTTGTGGACGTGATGCAGCTCTTTTCTGGGAAAATTATTCGCGAGGGCAAAAATGTTTGTGCTGTCAATCGTGCTCACTGTGCCGTTGTATGAATTATCCAGATCGCGGATGTCAGATATATGGTTATCTACAGGTCAATTGGTTGGCAAGCTGACGTCATGAGGTCGTTCAAAGGTATATGTATGCGAGCTCAATTGAGTGTAAGAAACTGGCATGAAATTGATGTCTCGTCATTGGCGTCGTGCTGCTGACTGTGCAAAATCTCGGCTGGCCGCAAAATTAAACTGTAGTAGACGCATCAAGGTGAAATCAAGGGTCTATCGCGTGAGAGTTAGATATGGCGCTTAAACTTGCGCTTTCTGATATTTGCGATGCGTCTATTAGAGACTAGGCGCTGGGAGACAATCGGAATGCTTCCACGGTTTGCTTGTGGCTCGTTTCTCCCGCAAAGCGCGTCGTCGAGGTAGCTGTTGCAAAAGTGTAGACTGCGCCGCACTTTGTTGGTTAAGGGCTGAAAGCGTTGCGCCAACCTTCAATGGCCGAGAGAAATCCGCACAAGTTAATAAAGCCGAAACGGGCGATGATCGCTGTCCTCTAAAATGTTCGCTGGTCGCCTACCAGGACAACAACCTTCTTCAAAGATATAGTCTCTACGCAGTTGCTTCCGATGCATATATATATGTGTGTGATGGTACAGGTGTACATTTTAATTCTATATGCAATGGTGGCGACCAAAAGGTGTTCGAACATAATATGTTGCCTAGCGCCAAGTCGTGTTGTAACTCATTCTGTGCTTTTTTGAATGTTTTATGTCAACGGCGACACATATGGTTGTGGAGAGACTGTTCTTTAGAATGCACAATATCGTCACTAATTGCCTTGCCATTGCACGCCGACAGAATCCGATTAGGAACCTCCAGATCATCTCTCAATAAAGCTAGACCAGGTGAAGGCAGCTGGATTTACTTAATGAGTACCACGACATAACCCAAACCTCTTGTACGAAAACCACATGCAATATATCAACGCATTGCAGACGAACATGAAATAGGATGTTTTAATAACAAAACATCTCTGCACCGATGCTTGGGTGGTGAACATCGGCGGAAGTAGAAAGGTAATGAAGAGAGGCAAGAAAAGATAGGCTCACAGTCAGTGAATTACCACCGTCAGTTGCCATACTGCAGCCTTCACAGCTCTGAGTACGAAGTCGGCGAACGTCTCTGGTGGGCCAGCCGTGGTCGGTAAGGCACTGACTTCGCAATTTGTGTCTACCTAGAAGAAGGCTCCAGTGACGAGTCCAGAAACGATTTAGCAGCACGTAGGTGGGACAGAGGCAGTTACCGCTGTCAGTCATGGGACTCACCCTGTTCTCGTGAGACTGCGGGGGAACGCACTGGCGGGTGGTTCTATCGAAACGGAGGCGATACCGGCAAATCCTGGCGGCATGAGAACAGGCCCCAGTGTGGCGTAGGTTACACAAACGGCTTCATTATAAATGAACATACACAGATTGCATAAAGTCAGCAAGGCGGGACACGTCTTAGCGTAGTTCTACCACTGGATCCCCGAATATGCGATCTTTGATGGTCAATATAGAAGATGCCGAAAGGTCTATATGCTTGTGCGTAAGTCTGCGAGACTACAGAGGTGAATATCATCACCTGCAACTAAGATAAAACATTCATTCAATTGTTCGAGAAGTGCTGACACAGGAGACATATATCGGTGGTGTTTGTTCTTTCAGGAAGGAGGCATTACATGCAGCAATGCAACGGCGATGTTCTGCGGTCACAAAAGCCTTCTGCTGCGAATGATTTCTGAAGACGCTTCCGATCGAAACTGAACACAATTAGTCATTGTTTCTTTTAAGTCTTATAGCCTGAAGTATTTGACCGAGGAAAACATTCCAATGTCAGTTACAACTAATCATATCTAATGAAAGAATATTATGCAAGCTCTCGGGCCGTTCAGAATAATATGGGCAACAAAAACAATAGCGATTAGTATATATTGGCATGTTTTCCCCAGTAAACAAACACATACTCGACACGTTAGCTATGTCAAAAAATGCAAAGCGTGCGAAATAGTGGGTATTCCAGAGATATTGACTTCAAATTTATGCAGCTAGATGGACGCAGACATACGACTCTTTTCGAGCATTCTTTCGCCCTCGTTGAAAGCGCCGTGCACACTGTGTTGCTCTCTGAGTTGGAAATGGTGACACGCTTAGGCTTGTTCTCTCCTACCACGGATGACATAAATATCAGCAATTTTGTTTCCTTATTGCCACATTGTTATTTGACTCAGTTTGGGTATGTCACAGAGTCACCACAAAACGATACAAATGAGTGAAGGTTCTATAGGCGGCGACGGACTGACGGATGACAATAAGGTCACTAATTTGTGCCATGATATTAAGTTATTTGGACGGAATGTAGAAATAGCGCATCTCTGCAGAGTGGATGCGCCCGCTGTACAGGAGAACTTGTCCCGACCTGTAGGAACCAGAGGCCAATATCGAGAGGCCCGAAGGAGGAAATCGAATTTGAAGTATATGTGGCAGCAGCACTGGAAGTGTGTTGACTGTATAACTGGAAGAAGGCGTGTCGTGGGCTATCGCACCATGTTAGCATTAGCGTGTTCGACAGTTTCCTCAGTTTAGCAATAACCAATAAAACTTCACAAGTTACATGCTTCCAAGGATACTCGGGCTTTTTCACCGCTTCGCTTTTTGAGAGACATCACGTACAAGTGGTAGTAAAAATTCGTTAGATAACCGAGCAGTGAATGTTGTTCGGCCAAGTGAATATGTGTATTTGTGGGATTTGTATTACTGTGCAATAGGTTAGCGAGCCGCGAAGAGTAACAATAACACTTTTCTTGTTTTTCAGGGTGGTGTGTACGTATGCTTGTATACTTACAGAGTACCTGTTATTATATTCTTTTGTTTCGTAAGTTAGCGTCAAGAATGAGAAAGGTAATGCTCTCACTTTTTTGCCTGCTTCCTGTCCAAAGCTTTTCGGCATAACTAGAGGAGGATACCTTTAGATCAAGGATCCTACAAAGTAAGCATGCATCAATAGGACAGAAACAAGCCATGTTTTATTACCTGCGTTGATAATGACAGTTCTTTTATACGAAAAAAAGTCATCAATCATTACACAGGCTGAAAAGATTGTAAGCGGTATGCCTACGGAATCCTGTTATTTTAATTGTGCACGATTCGCCTCCCGTAATTTCTATTCAATCTTAATTACACTGCGTTGACCTAAGGTTGACGTACTGCTATACAGTGCCCATCACTTCACCTTACGGCTCTTCTCAGCTGGCCGCAGAGAATTACTTGTTATTTTGAAACGAGACCACGATGGCACTGACAACGATACAGCGGCCGTACACCTTAACAAAATGAACTGTTGTCTCGCCTGAACTAGTCAAAACGTGTGGCAATTATGAACGGCCAAGTTCGGTATCTTTAATTATGTTAATATTTACTAGTACTTCAGCAGTTAAAGCGTTTTTGCGTCATTCTACACATACCATTTGCTGAAACGGGTGCTGTTTGCTCGATGTTACGTTGCATCGAATATTTGGCCTTCTTTCATTGTTTCAAATTTCCAATGATTTGGGAGTAATAATTGTAGCCCCGCGAGCTAAATTAGGCAATAACGCGAAAAATGTTTGCACAAGGAATGGAAGCGTCTTATTTAATAAATAACATATATTTACACGAGTTACTTTTTAGGTAATAATTTAGGGCACCAATCTCAATCTAAGGATCGTACGCAGCTAGTGAGCTTGAAAGGCATATTCACTTGCAAAGAATTTTGAGGATGGCACCAGTTTCTATATATGCGCCGTAAAATTTGCGGTAAAAATGCATTGTTTTTGAATTTATATTTTTCAAGAAATAAACCCTTTATGCATTTCAGCACAAAACCAACCGGAAGGCCAATGCCTTTCGTCGGGTATCTTGAAAATCTGCTCTACTTCGACACACGTTGTGAACTCACTGGCTACAATTCGTAAATTGAAACATGCGCCGCAAAGTAGCTTATTCATTATGTAAATAGTGCTTTCATGGTAATTCTTCACTTTAGCGTTTGCACTTCTCGTAGAAGTAATGGCCACATCATCGAATAATTTCGCTCAACGGCTGGCATTACGCTATCAGCCACAGGGAATTTTTTTTAGTTTCATGCAGCTAAACAACACCTGGTATTCAAGGCTTAAGGTGCGGAGTTGTGACCTCTGTCGATTTTTCTTCTAACGGTGGTGAAGCGAGAGTCTTCACTAAGTGGTACCTCTGTCCACTATGTTTCAGGCAAAGTAATGTTACGTTGGCGGTCCAGATGCACAAGCAAGGAAAAGCAGCTGATATAATGATCAATCGTAAGTATGAAAGTACGGCAGCATTGTACTCTGCTCTTGATAATTACACAGCGGCAGTAAATCTTCTCAGCAATTCCTGAAGCCGTATTGTCGTTAGTCTGATGACACTAAACACTAAATTATTGTTTGCTAAATATGGAAAGTCTATATGAAGGACCGCGATAATTACGAGAGAAAAGACGAAGAGCCTAAATATATATATATATGAAATTAAAATCAACAATGCTTTTACATGTCTCGCAAAGTTCCTAAGAAACCGCTTTGCCAGAAGAGATCGTGCACCGTCATTTCGCTTTGTGCCATTTCTGTAGCTGTTTGGCTGCGTAGTAAAGTGTAATGGCATAATTTTACTGCAGCCTGACACGCGTTCTAGAGTTGGTCGAGTGCCTGTGCCGGGCATGTCACTGGTGACCGGGGCACCCGACGTTCAGCAGGAGATGGCCGCGCGTACGTGGTTTCTTTTTCACGCTGTCTGTTTTTACAGGATTATTAGAATTATCAATTTTCCACACGCGGAAATGCGCCTGTGCTATATCCAAAATTTCGTTAGTATTGTCAGCGATCACATTTCAAAGAGCCTTGTCAAATCGGACTTAGTGCACGACTTGAGAATGTTGGTGTTGCACACTCTCAAATGAACGGGAATAGAAGCGATAACTCTGCAACGTATGGTGATATTTACATAAATATCGGATGCACTTCACCCCTCACGTTTAATTTCAAGCAACGGCAACAGTCCTCGGCGCTAACGTTGCGATTCGAGTTTTGTTGTTGCTTCACAATTCTGCACGATAGAGAGTTCCTTCGAAAAAGAATTCTTGATTTTTACATGCAAAAACCCTGATATGAGTATGAGGCACGCCGTAGCAGGAGACTCAAGAATAAATTTGACCACCTTGGCTTTCTTAACGTGCACCCAAGGACCACAACAAGGGTTTGCATTTCGACCACAATCAAAATTCGGCTGCCAC
The DNA here is from genome assembly GCF_050947875.1 of Dermacentor variabilis. Classification (NCBI taxonomy): domain Eukaryota; kingdom Metazoa; phylum Arthropoda; class Arachnida; order Ixodida; family Ixodidae; genus Dermacentor; species Dermacentor variabilis. Next base: position 109,305,640 of record NC_134575.1, on the reverse strand, counting down.
GCACAGGATTCCATCCTGAGCCTCCGTCTTAGCAGCCCAACGCCAAATCCACTACACCACCATGGCGTGCAGAGGTAAATTTCTAAGTGTAACTTTTGGCGATGTTTACTTCTTCGCCGTCAATACAACGTGTCAATCTGTGCATGGTAGATGTAGATTTCAGGAGTAGTCCTTGGCTGAAAGATAACTCCCACTCCTGTTTTGTGTAGAACGCAAGGTTGCTGCTTCTAGACAATTACTACCCAATAAACGAAAGTGCTGCAAACAAAGTATTCGTTTTGTGCTATTATTTTAGTTCATCCGTGACGCTATTAACAGCTGCAAAGTAACACTGTCTTCTGCCCCGCCTCCCTCTTCCTGCACCATTCAAAGCGGGACGACCACCACCTGTACACGTGAACGAAAAATACGAAGTTTTGTATGCTACGCAACGCTGCATTATTGTCGGTGACGTACCGCAGCCAACACGTAAGTAAACAATACATCGATGTGTTTATATAAAGTTTCGCACCCGCGCCTATATAGATGTTCTAAATAACCTGTATGTGTCGACTAGAAAAAAATAAAGATAACTAAACTTGAAACAGGAATGGCAGTCACCGATTTGTCCCTAATTTAAAGTTTTTATCATCCAGTTTTTAATAAATGATTGTTCTCGCACACAGTAGGCATAAACACGACTACAGAGCGCCGTACAAGGAGCACGTAGAATACGATGTGGAACGCAACTATTGTTAAGAACGTTACAAAGACCGTTGAATATTCTGAAGAACACCATTGGAATGCTTCACGATACGTTAAGTTGTGATAACTTTATGTTATGTGAAGACACTGTGTGTTCTTTACACAGCATACAAATCTTAAATATGTAGTGCATTATAAAAATTCTCTTCGATCAGAGTTATTAGGACCGCTAAGTGTCATCTGTTATGCGCATGTTGTGCTGTCCATATCTTATTGCTGCAATGGGGTGGGCTTAACTATGCAACAAGGGTTGCCGTGCCCACACCGATGTGCTCCAAGAACAAGCGCACTTCGTCCTTTTCTTCATCCATCCCTGCTTTCACATTAGCGTAGCACTCCTCTCTTTACAAATGGAGACAACTGGGCGACTAACTGTTACGTGCACTGAGAGTTACGGGGACGACAGCGCTTCAGGGGGGTCACAAAAACAAGCTGCGTCTTCTTGGAACAGTATGAATGAGACACGAGACGAGCCACAAAGGATAATGCCAAATCACTTAAGCGATTAGCGATAACTAAAGGCCCGGTGTAACGAGTCGGAAACTTTTGGTACGGGCCGTGCTTGCGAAGTACTGTCCAAACCTATATTATGTCCCCTTTTTAGCACAACACTTGATCTGCCATGAACTATTGCCGATTTTAGGGTGGTCCTTTGACGCCATCTTACGGATCTGATCTATGCGACGTCCTTCCTCAGCGTGGCGGAATTCCTGGGAGATATAAGAGTCCGCATGAGAAGTAAAAGGCAGAATGCTGTCAAGGAAGCTGCGGGATGGTCTAACATAAATAAGATACAAGGGACTGTTTCCGGTGGTTTCATGCTTTCCAGTATTGTAGGCGTATGTGAGAAAAGGCAAAATGTCAATGCGATTAGTGCCCAGTATTCACACAGAAAGCATGTTCGTCAAAGTTCTCTTGGTGCGCTCGACGAGACCATTTATCTGCGGGTCGCGAGGTCAAATTGACAAGTCAAGAGACACAGCATCCCTTCGACAATGTCAGTCACAAACAGGCGACCACGATCGCTCAGATTCATACGAGGGATCCATGACGCAGTAGGACTAAGCACAGCAGGAAGCTCGTAATGTCTAAAGCAGTGGCCATTGGTATCACTGTCATTTCAGCCTAACGCGTCAGGTGGTTGACGAACATTATCATCCTATGGTTGTCGTTTGTTGAGCGTGGGAAAGCGCCGAGAAGATCTACTTCGAGCATTATGAAAGTGGTTGATGGTGGTGCCACGGAGTGAAGGAGTCCAACCGGAGAAGTATTAAGACGCTTGAATTGCTGGTACTTTTCACAAATGGCCATATACCTTTCTATATTCCACCGCATACTAGGCTAGTACAATAGGCCCGGAATACCATGGTATGTTCTCCTGAAACCCATGAGCCCCATGGTCACATCATCGTGGATAACAAGGAGCACGTCTTCAAGCGCTGCACGGGCCGCGTCCTCAGGACGGGTCTGTCCCGAGGCCCGAAAGAACTTTGCGGCGGCCCGCCCAAACCCGACTCAGTTGTTTCACACCCAACACAAACTCGCCCCGCTTCGTTTCGTGAGCCCTTGAGCGTAAGCAAAGCATGGTCCAATTCTCCGTAATAGTGAAGATGCTATTCGTGGCACAGGAAGTTTTCTATGGATATTTTTGACTGTGTCAGTACTTTGTCTGGCATTGTTGCTGTTAAATCAACAGGTAAAATAGAAAGAAAGATTACATACTCAACCCGATAAACTCATTCCTTAACCTTCGATAGGAAAACCTGTGCTACAATTGCAAAATTGTTGCTGCGTCCCCCAGCGTGCCAGATGCTGCAGGTCAGCTGATCAAAAGATAGCTAAGCGCGAACAGGGGCAAAGTGAGCAAGCGCTAAGGGGAGGGAGAGGTAAGTGTGTTTCTCCTCTTGCGCCGTAGCGCAGGCTTTAAATGGCTATCAATGCGACTGAGGCCACTCTGTAGATGCTGTGAGGAACTAGCGACACTGAATCACATAATATGGCACTGCGAGGAGACCAAGCCTTCTCCTAACCTCCTGGCTGCTTCCTCACCTGAAGCGTGAATTGTTAAGGTGCGCACTTGTAGCCTAGACACCCACCTCCATGTCATAGAATGAGCTCAGGAGGTAGCCATGAAACATCGATAGACGGCCACCAGTCCCACCTGAATATACCACGCCTAATCACCCCGCCTTACGGTGACGAAATAAACTTTTGCTACCTATAGTAGGCAGTTTTGAAAATTTACCGATGGCATACCGGGCCTATTACAGGCTTGATGGAAAGCCGGGGCCATTACAGGCCTGACCGATGCCCGGTCGCACACTAGATAGTTTACCCGACCCGAGCCCGGCCCGCGGACCTGGCCGTACACGGGCCTGTTCAGTGCTTTTGCATGTATGTCCTAAAATTCTTAGCAACCATTAAGAGGAGGTGCGAACCATCAGTCACGAAATTCTTTTTCTGGACCAGGCCAGGCGGTTGAGCTACTCTCAAGCAAAAGTGCTGGAGGGAGCGTGGGTTGGAGCGAGTTTCTTGGAGAAGAAGGATAGAGGTTGCCATGAACTGTCGATCCGCTGAAAAACCGCTCCCATAGCTGTGCTGGACACGTCCCTCATGACGGCCAATGATGGTATGGGGTTAGGACGTGCGAGAAGTACGGCGTTTGCGAGTGCGCCCCAGATCTTGATGAAGGCGTCTTTAGGGGCGGCGTCCCAATGCATCAAGGAGTTGAGTTGTTGAGTTTAGTTGAGTTGTTGTAGGCTACTGGTGGGATTAGCCTTGCAGTTGCTGCCGGCAATTGCTCCACCGTAGCGACGCTTCAAATAAATAAATCATATAATCAGACACGCGATTACAAATGGTCACTCCTCAGTTCACCATGTGGAAGCCAAATCCATGTCCTGTAGGTAATTTACCAGAAGGCGAGAGACCTCCTTCCTACACAATCGGTTCCCGCGCCGGAAAATAATGTCCTGAAGAGAACTGTGAGGAAGTCCTGTGTTCTTGAGGGACCCGAAAAACACCCTCCTTTCCGCGTTATACACAATACAGCACATTAGGTAATGTTCTATGTCACCGTACACACCACACGTTGAACATAATGGTGATAACGCCCGGCCAGTCTTATACTTCCACGCAGGGGTACGAGCAGAACCCGTGCGAATGCGGAGCAGTAAGGTGGCTTGGTTTCTTTTGAGACCCTTGATCACACATGGCTTGTGAGGTGAGCTCCACAAAGGACTGAAGTGGCACGACACTGCTTCTCTGAAGAGTCTCTTTTTCTTCTTGAGGCACTTTTCTCAAAGGACTCCCAGACAGCGCTCTATGGGCGAGGCTGTCCGCCATCTCGTTGCCTATGATACCTATGTGTGATGGCACCCATTGGAATCGTATAGAGAAGCCTTTGACACGGAGATTTTGCACCGAACGTAGGGAGTTTAGAGATAAGGAATCAGTAGGGAACCCGTGCTCTAACCTTTGAAGGGCGGATTTCGAATCTGTAAGAATGACAACACGTTGAGGCGTACAAAACCGTAGCTTTTTGAGAGCTGCCTCAATGGCAACGCTTTCTGCCGTTGTGGAGGACACGACTGCAGTGAAGCGAACGGACCAATCATAGTTCAAAGAGGGAATGTGAAAAGTAGCTGCACTAGATCCTCTGACCTTGTCCACAGAGCCATCAGTAAAAATTTGAAGATGACGTGCATATTCAGTTTCAAGATGTTCCAGTGCGAGCGAACGCGTCGCCGCCAAAGGAGAACTCCGCTTAGCACGAACGTGAGGAACTGCCAACGAACAATCGAGGCTCGCAAAAGACCAAGGTGGTTTCAACCTCTTAGTTCAACCTCTAGCGTCAAGACCCCGATAACCAAGAGTATTAAGGGCCAAGTACGCTCGGGACTCGGATCTCTTTCGAAGGCGCTGTAGAAGGGCTCGGACGGCTGCCGTCTGCTTGAGGCGGCCAATTTGCATGAATAACCTTTGCGAAGCGACTAAGGTAAGAGGTCTCGATAGAGATTCATAAAGTACTGCATTGTTAGGAGCAGTCTGCGGAACGCCAAGAGCCCTTCTTAGGCCCTATCTGTGCAGAACATCAAGTCGTTCGAGCTGTGATATCGATGGGGAAATTAAAGGGAGCTGATACATTATTCGACTCGTCACTAGTGCATCGTGCAACCTGATCATTGAAGAAGGGTGATTTCCCCATTGCTCACTTGCAACTCTACGGATCACATTGAGACGCGAAGATATCGATGTCACAACCGAGTCCACAGCTCGTCGCCACTGTAGGCGGCAGTCAATAATGACGCCCAAAAAGCGCTTGTGTTTCAATTGTCGAAGACAAGATTGATTAAGGTTATCTTCAGCCGCGCATACCTTCTTCCTCTACCTGGAAACATGAGGAAGCCAGATTTTTCTACCGAGAGAGTCAGCCCAACACCTTGAAGGTAATTTTGAACTGAAAGTAATGGCTGTCGAGCTATCAGAGCTAAACGCTTGTGTTGATATCTGGTTAACCAAAGACAAATGTCGTCCGCGTATCTCGACACATGGACATGCCTGCAATGTTTTTGCACTTCAGCGGGAAGACCAGCCATTGCAATGTTAAAGAGAGTTGGGGAAAGAACACTTCCCTGAGGTACACCTCGCGATACCGCCCTTTCGGTGCTTGTGGTACTTCCTAATCGCACTTGAATTTTCCGATGACTGATAAATGAGTGAATGAATCGCAGAAGATAGCCCTGTACGCCCATGACCTGCAAACTGTTTAGTATTCAGCTCTGAAGGACGTTATCATAAGCCTTTGATACGTCTAGGAAAATAACTAGTGTTGAAAGGCCGAAAGCTCTATGATGTTCAATATGGCTTATCAAGTCCAAGACGCTATCGTGCGCGCTTAAACCTGTTCGGAATCCAGTCGTACATGTTGGCAGAGCCCGTCTATCTTCGAGCCACCAAGATAAACGCTTACTTGCCAGCTTCTCCATGAGCTTAGCCACGCACGACGTCTGTGCTACAGGACGATACGAGGCCACGTCTGTCATTTCTTTGCCGGGCTTCAGCACTGGGACAACGTGAGCCACCTTCCATGAAGGAGGAACGTCGCCAGTCTCCCACACTCGATTGAGATAGCTTAGTAGCATCTTCCGGTGTTCCAGAGGTAGGTTCTGCATTATATGGTTGGTGATGCCATCAGGACCTGGTGCACATCGACGCCGCAGGCTGCTGAGTGCTGTCTGTAGCTCTCGAAGTGTAAACGGGGCGTCCATCACAGACGTAGATGTTGCAGGCAGAGCGCAGGGATGAATTCCTGAACTTACACTTACAAATGCATCTGCAAATTCCTCTGCCAAGCACACAAGAGGTTTCTGCTTGCGCAGTGCAAGCGCTTCGAAAGGTTTACTAGGACGAGAATCTCCAGCAAGACTGCCAATGACTCGCCAAATTCTCGTCATCGCTGAGAAAACCGTCAAGCTAGCGCAGAAGGACGCCCACTGCGACCTACAGAGCTTGTTCGTATGGCGTCGAATGGCAGAGTTAAGCCTATTGGAGGTCGTCTTCAAGGATCTGTCGTCCTTCTTCTGCATCAGTCCTCGCTCCGCCCTTCTGCGCGCTGCGCAAAGGTTCCTGAGTTTTAAATCCGGAGTCGGAAAATGATTAGGCAACTTGACCGCTGTGGTAGCAGCCATCTTACCAGAAATCATTTTGTCTATGACATCACCAGAAACACATGCATGTTGCTCCCTGTATTTGTCCCAATTAACGACATGGCTAATTTTATAGCCGCGCATATGGAAGTCGGCAGTAAACACTAAAATTGGATAGTGATCACTTCCCATGTGGTCAGGTGCAGTTGACCACTTCACGCGGACGTCAGATGAATGCAAGGTTAGGTCTATGGATGTGGCTGAGGCTGGAGGCTGGAAGAAAGTCGGACTTCCGTCATTGGCCACGCACAGGTCCAAACTGTCGATAACTTCTACAAGTTTGCGTCCACGGGAATCTGTGTTCCTGTCACCCCAGACAGAGTGATGGGCGTTGAAGTCCCCGCAGATAATTCGGGGCGCTGGGCAACGGTCACAAAGCTGCTGGAGAAACAAGTCCATTGCTACCTTCTTCCGCGGAGACACGTATACGGAGGCAACAGAAAGAGTTCGGAAGCCGAGCCGTATCCTTACAGCCGCTACCTCAATACTATCGGTGAAAAGATCGGTGGCGTTCAAAGCCACATGAGGAATCTCTCTTCGTATGTAAAGGGCGGCACTTCCCGCAGGAAATGACTTTATGCTGCAATTCTTATGGGCGACATAGCCAGTCAACGATCTCCCGCTTGGTAGGCCAGCCTCCGAGAAGGCTAATACTGAAACACACGTATCTTTCAGAAATAATTTAAGTTCTGCTAATCGACTTATAATCCCAGCGCAGTTCCATTGCATATTAAACGGTACTTTTTGGTGATATTTGTGATAACGTTTGCTCCTAACACCGAGCGCCCCGAAAAAATTGACCTCGGTTTTACCAAGCATGCAGTCAAAGAATTCGTTGAACCTCCTCCCCGATGCTTTAGGTGCCAACGCTTTGGGCATGTAGCTAAAGTCTGCGTCAAAGATCAACCTTGCAAACGATGCGGTGGCACCCACGAATGCATCAAGGACGTCTGCTTGTTGGTAAGGAGGTTATCCACAGCCGCTGCTATGGCGCCGCAGTTGCTGATAAATTGGCGGTAAAATTTAACCATACCGAGGATCTGTGCAGCTTTGTGATCGTTGTAGTCTTGTGGAATCTCTCTGCTACTTCAATTTTTGATGAAAGTGGGCGAATGCCACTGACATTGAGGTGATGTTTGACCACACCAAACTCTTTCTTGGAGACGTCGATGACGATGCCATCTTCAGATAATCGTGGGAGCAAAAGCCGTACATGTTGTAAGTGCTCTTTGACGCATTTTCTCACTGCCATCAAGTCGTCGACGTAGGCGAAGGGTAGTCCACGCTGTACCGTGTAATTAAAACATTAGAAAGACTGGGTGGCGTTCCTGAGACGAAATGGCTTTCACAGAAACTCGAAGAGTTCGAATGGCGTTGTAATGGGCGTCTTAAGTATGTCTTGCTGAGCCACTGGAATTTTGTGGTAGGCCGATCTTTGAATTTACAGGGTCCCTTGATATCTCTCTTAAGAGGTGAACGGCGCAAGCCTAATCTTCCCCCTCTTATCATTCGGCTCTCTCCCTTACCTCTTCTCTTACACTTATTTCTTTTAGACATTAGTTCTCACTACTAAGCATATTAAGTAATTTGTAATCAACTGTGGTCATTACAAGCCGTCGTTAGATAGAGTGGTCATTTCATAGTCATTAGTAGTCATTAGCAGTCCTTAGTAGTCATTTCAGTCATTACTACTCATTACTAGACATCTGAGTCATTTCTGTCAATTGTGGTCATTGCAAGCCGAAGTTAGACAGATTGATCAATTAGAAGTATTTAGTAGTCATTACTAGTCATTTATAACCTCTACCAATCCATATTTTAATGTTATCATTCACTAACTGTCCCAATCAATAATTTTTCATTCTTTCACCTTTCTTTAATCTGTCTTTATCTGGCGTGATCACACTTCGGCGGACACACCGGCGGTCAGGCCTGGTGACACAAACTTCACCATGAGCCTTTCTAGTCTCATGGTCATGACCATGGCTCATGGTCATGGTCATGGCTCATGGCTCATGGTCTCTAGATAGCCTGCAGTCGCCCGATTTCTTAGGCAACATATGGAGTGGAGCTGCCCACTTACTGGTGTACGGCCGAATGATGCCTAATTCAGACATGTCGTCGAACTCTGCACGTCCAAATTCGAGCTTGTACCGCGCAAGTCGAAGTGGCCAGAAGAATGCAGGAGGTTCGGAAGTGATTTGGCGTTGCACGTCGTGGCAGAAGATATTTTTTATTAGGGCGATGCGGTGAGTTCAGGCAATTCTGGCAGCAAAGTGGAGAAGGGTCCATTGGAAACCGCAATGCTAGAGAGCGCTGAATTTGTGGTTTCCGGCGCATCAATGTCTTGCAGAATTCTGCGTGTTCGCGTCCAGGAGATGTCGCTTGACGTCTACATAAGGCGATGGTCAGTGAGGAAATCATCATCGATAATGGCAGAAGGAACGTCGGCAACCATGAACAGCCATCGGAAAGCTCTTCGCAGGCCCAGGTTATGTGCGAGCGAACGTTGTCAAAATATCGGAATGCGAGTTCCATTCACGGCTTGTATGTACAGAATGGGAACATATGTGCGATCCGCTCGTGTAGCAGGTAGAATGCTGTCTGTGCTCCCGTGTCCGTCTGGAAGCGTTGACCAGTGACCTCATCGATGACGTAGAAGAGGCGACTTGGGGTATTGTCGTGACCATTAATCGCCACTGGCAGTCCGTCGGGCGGTTTCCGACCAAGATCAAGGAAGAAGGGAGCGACGTGATTCCGCACCAAAACGGAGGTAATAGGAGCAGATGGCTTGCTGATCTGCTGCACGGTAGCGCTTGTGCTTGCTGGACGGACCGTGCTGACGAGATGGAGAGCGGCGATGACGAAGGGAACGACGAGAAACGTTCCTACGAGTTGTCGCCACCAGCAGTTCGTTCAGTCTGTCGCACAGCTCAGTCACGGGAAATGCTCTCGATGTTGGCTCTCGCCGGTTTGGAGGTAAAGAATGCGCAGTGCACGACGCTGCCGCCGACATCACAGCTGCAACCAGCCGAAGGACATTGGCAACTTCCATCTCCTTGGCGGCCAATGCAGCGAGCTCTGACAGATGCCGGGTTGAGGAAGTGGCCAGCACCATCTGGACTTGAGTGGGCAAGCGCTCAAGAAATAGCTCACGTCAAGAGGTGCTGTCCGTGGTGACAGCACGAGGCCAAGAAAGTTAGGCATTCGGCGCAGAAACTGACTTGGGCAATGCTTGCGCAGCTGTTCGAATGAAAGTAGCGGTTGCATTAGTGTGCATTCCGTGAAGCTGTACGATCCAGTATAGCGCCCTTGATTGCATCATAAGATGACTCTGGGAGGGTGTGTACGGACGAAAGAAGAGTGGCAATTACGTTTATGACGGCCGCAGGAAGCGCGTTGACCACAAGCTGGTACTTGCGGGTCTGTGACGTTATTCGCGAAAGCTCGAAGTGGGCCTCTGCTTGGACAAACTACGCCATCGGGTTCCGCTCCAAAAATTCTGGCAGGTGGATGACGTTCAAGACAAGCACAGCGATTGAAACGAGCTCAGCGGCTTCCCGGTTGGTCGAGGCTTGCTGGCGTTTGTTGTCGGTGTTGTCGGTGTGATGCCTCCACTTCCTTCTTCTGTGGCGCGTTATTATCAGGCACAAGTTTCGCGTTGATCCAGACGTCAGCGGTGACCAATGGTACAGCACATCAGAGAAAGACGACGAGGCGTTAATCCAGCACCAGAGCTCAAGCTCTACTAATCTTTATTTCTTTTGTGCCCAGCGCGAGCTAAGATCCCGCGCCGCTCGTGGCCTCTCCTGACTTCGTCATCTTTCCTAAGACGATCCCGTCTATGACGCTGGCGCTACCAGTCATTGGGTAGCGCTTTCGAGACGCCCCGATGATGTCCCTAGTTTTCCCCTAATAACCCACAGGTTTTCCTTTTGTCTGTAGCTCTTGAAGATATGAACGCGGAAGCTCGAAGCGTTCATTGCGAAGAGTGCCCTAGTAGGTGACAACTGTAACACCGTATCGGTTGTCTCTTCTACATTTTTTTTTCGTGACAACCTTGTCTGTCACGTGCTCCTTAGGGTGACGAGCACCATTATCTTGGGCTCTTGTCTCTTCGATTCGGCTCGTTCCGTGGGCTTTAATTGTGATTGCCTTTTATGGGAGTAATGACGTCTCGGGTTATACTTTCCATATGAAGGCGTGTCCTCGGTACACTGCGTCGCGTACTCATCATTTAGCCAAGCTGCCTTTTCTATCGTATCTACAGCCACTCTATACCGCACCAAAGGCCTGACTCAGTGCGCAATGCTCGAGTTGTTCGGGAAATGCATTATAAAACCTTGTTTCCACTTTCGTAAATTAAGACACCCTAAAGCAACTCAACGAGGTTCACTTTCAGACGACGCGCAAACTCTGAAAATTTGCGTGCGCCACAAAATGAACCACGTTGCTTTTTGTTCACCCGTCAGAAACGCTGCCTGAACGCTTCAGGTGTAAGTCAATTTCTCCCTAAGAATGTTGTCTTTATTACCGCGAAATTGTATGTGCGGACCCTGTGTCGAACTTCGCTAAAGAGGGGCCACAGGACCTAACGGGAGAATAAAAGTGGTCGACAGGGGAAAAAACAGGTCGTGTGATCCCCCTCCACCGATGAGAATGCTATATATACGCGAATCTTGGGTGGCAGTCACAGGGTGCATTTTCGGTGATCGAACAAGGCCGGCATCGAATCTATCGACTTCGACTTGTTGATTCCACCCCATTCCAGCTCTATTATTTATATTGATTCCCCCCTGTTACAAAAAAGGAAACTTGTGCTGATGGTTTACAGCCAACTAACAGTTCCCAGGAATTGAAACGCGACACTAGGAACGCGTGGCTGCCGGCCCGTTTTGTGCCACTAAGAAGTGCCGGCAGCCAAGCCAACCCAATCTACCCAATCCTCAAAACGATTGCAGCGCCCGCATCTCCAGTGGTGAGTTTTGCGCCCAATACACGGAGATTTTCGGATTAGTGGTTCTATACATTCCATCCTAGCTACAGCTATGGGAAGGCCACGAGTAGTATGTCCTGCTGCGGGAGAACCTGCGAACCGCAAAAGCGAAAATTAGGTGAAAGAATGCTGAAACAAAAGATTTATTACATTGCGGCGTTATCTTCGTCGTGTCGAAATCCTCCATTGACAATCCTAACGAACCAGAAACTTGATGTTCTCGTCGACGGAGCCTCTTTGACGGCGTTAATAGATACTGGAGCCCAGGTGTCCATAATGAGTTATAATCTCTATCGTCGACCGAGGAAGGTTCCCACGCCTCCTACTACACGAGCCGCACGCATGGCTGATGGCAGCACTGTTGCCGTGACTGGAATTTGTACTTCCCGTATAATTATCCACGACCGCCACGTTCCTGTTTTTTTTACAGTGCTGACTAATTGTCCCCATGAGCTAGACGTCGGACTCGACCCACTGCGGGGCATTCAGCTTTGATCGACTGTTCTACCAGCACCTTGAACTTCCTCTACCTGCGCATATTCGCGCCGAACAGCCGAGCAACTTTAGTACGACCGCCTTCGTCCGCCAGCGGTCTAAAGTCTTGACTTTCATCGAATTGCTATCATGTTTTCCTGTGCATGATGGTGATTATGTCGTCTCACCTGTTCCTGATGTCCTTTTGATGCGCAATATCACTGTGCCCCGCTTCCTCTTCACCGTCGTCGATAAGCGGACATGCCTCCGCGTCGTCAATTTCGGTCTGACAAAGGAAGTTCTGCCCGAAGGCATACCGGCTGCAACGCTGCGTGCTTACAGAGATCACCACGTCATGACGTTTTCAGTAGACTTCTGCTCAGATTATTCCCCATGGCCACGGGATTCCATTTGTCCTGACGGCACATTTCGTCCCATGACTGCTGCGGATCTATTGCCTGAACAAACATCAGCTCTATGTGGCCATTTGGTTTGCCACCACGATATATTCGACCTCCACAACCTGAAATTTTGCTAGACTTCAATTGCTAAGCATCACAGTAGCAAGCATGTGATGCCCCCTCGGGCATAATCTTCGTTGGCCCGCCATGCTCGGTGGCCTGCCAGGGTCAGTTTGGCAACATTGGTCACCGCACCAATAAATACGGGTGAGCACAGCTGCTCGGCGGTTAGTCATCATTCATCACCACCACGCTGCGGAGCGTCCGTCTTACGGGGGGTGCCTCGAGCCCTTCCTTGTTCACAAACCTGGGCGGAAAGTGACACTGGCGACGAGGACCCACGAACCGTCCAACGCCGCCACGAGCGGCGAAACACCACTCCCCGTTGCTTCCGCGACGCCGTTGTACGGAAGGCTCGAGGCGTTAGAGGGAGATGGGTCCGCCTGGCCAATTTACGAGGAACAAGTCCACGTGTTCTTCCGGGCTACCGACACATCCGAGGCCAAACAGCGGGACATTTTCCTGGCCAGCTACAGGACCCGCGTATAAAGTCTCCGGCTCCACCTTCTCAAGCCAGCCACGCCGCATGTTAAGACGCTGGGTGAGCTGCTCGCCATAGTGCACTCGCATTTCAATCCAACACCGTCGACACTAATGGAGCGTTTCCGCTTCAACAACCGCAGCAGCCGGGAAGGAGAGACCCCCGGGCAGTTCGTTGCTGCGCTACGAGGGTTAGCGAGCGCCTGCGCATTCGGGGACCAACTGGTAGACAAGTTGGAGACAAAGGGCAGTACCTTCGATCGCTGTGGTGGTGCCCACTCCTCCTCACAGTACCAGTTCTCTCAAGCACAATGCTTCACGTGCGGGAAAACTGGGCACCTGGCACGGGTATGCCGAAGAGGGAGGACGATAAACGGACAGCAGCAGCAGACTGGTTCAAGCCCATGTACCACACAAGCCCGCGGCCCAGGGTAGCCGCCGCAAGGGTGTGCAGCGGGGGCGTGCGGTCGCAGGCTCGATTTCTTCCGCGGCCAGGCTCCACGTCGTGGCCGAGGACCCACCAATTTTCGACATGTGGCACACGCGCATTGTAATGTCGTCTGTGCCGCCGTACATGCTGACCGTCGAAACCGGCGGGCACCCTATTTCCAAAGAGCTGGACGCCGGGGCCAGTGGATCAAATCCGGGAAACTCTTAAAGCGTACCTTACCTGGCGTATCCGTCGAGGCTTCGGGCGTGATGATGCGCAGCTACTACGAGCAGCTCTCCCAGGTCCAGGGTCCGGCACAGGTCAGCCTTCGCTTTGGCGACAGGGAGGCAACCTTTTCCCTTTATTTAACCAAGGGGTCGTCGCCGACGCTGCTGGGCGGAAACTGGATTCATGCACTGGGAGTTTGTCTACCAGAGTGCCAGCCAGGAAGCCAGCCTGCATGGGATGAAAGACCTCTCCATCCTCCTTACAAAGTTCAAGTCCCTATTCCAGCCAGGGGCACATTCGCCGGCACGACGGCTGCCATTTACGTACCCGAGGGAGTCCGGCCTCGTTTCTTCAAGGCTCGCCCACTGCCGTTCGCCCAGAAAGATGGCGTCATCCAGGAGCTGCAATGGTTACAGCGAGAGGGCATCCTAGTACCCGTCAAGGCATCTGAATGGGCCGCTCCCATCGTACCATTCCTCAAGCGAGGTGGTAGTGTGGGGATCTGCGGTTATTTCAAGGTTACCATCAGCACCGTCGCTACCGTTGAGAAGTACCTGTTGCCCCGGATTGAAGATCTCTGGTCAGCATTGTCGGGTGGACAGAAGTTCACCAAGCTAGACTTCAGGGATGCTTACCAGCAGCTGGTGCTTTAGGATGCATCCCGAAAGTATGTCACAATATCGACAAATTTGGGGCTGTTCCAGTACACGCGCTTACAGTTTGGCGGGGCCTCGGTCCCAGCGATATTTCAGAGGAAGACCGACAATCTCTTCAGGGGAATGAGGCACGTGGCCGTGTACTTGGACGACATCCTGCTTACTGGAAGCAACGACAGGGACCACCTGCAAAAGCTGCACAATGTCCTGACATGGCTGCAGGACGCCGTACTGAAGCTCAAGCTGGAAAAATGCATTTTCCTGGCCCTCAGTGTTGAAAACTTGGTACATGTCAATTCCCAGGCTGGCCTAGCCCCGCCTCCCGGCAAATTTGATGCTGTGCTCAAGGCGCCTAAGCCCCAGAACAAGAATGAGCTTCAGAGCTACCTCGGCCTCATGAACTTCCACAGGAGTTTCCTGCCGTACCTCTCAGAGCATCTACAGCCACTCCATCTTCTGCTTCGAGATGGTCAGCAATGGGTCTGGAAGCAGGAGCAGCACCGGCCCTTCCACCGCAGCAAGGAGATAATCACCAAGGCTCCAGTACTACTACACTTTGATCCTGCCAATCCTGTCGTCCTTACTGTAGATGCATCGCCGTACGGCATGGGAGCCATCCTGGTACACCGGTACAAGGATGGCCAGGAACGCCCTGTGTCGTTTGCTTCTCGTCGGCTTCATGCTGCAGAGCAGTGCTACAGCCAGCTGGCAGGACCAATATACAGCCGCTACAGCCAGCACCAATATCTGTGGGGCCGGAAATTCAAGGCGGTCACGGACCTCAAGCCGCTGTTAGGGCTGCTGGGGCCTGACAAGGCAGTTCATATGCAGGCATCACCTCGAGTGGTACGCTGCGCCTTGAGGCTGGCACCTTACAGTTACCAGCTGGTTTACCATCCGGGAAAGGACCTGTGAGCTGCTGATGCCCTGAGCAGCCTGCCCCTGCGAGAGGTGCCTGATGCAGTTCCAGAACCGGCAGAAGAGTTCATGCTGGAACACGCCTTCCCGGAGGTGCTCTCCTGATCTGCGGTATCACAAGCGACCAGCCGGGACCCAGTCCTGTCTCAGTGGTCAAGGCGTTGTCCCGTGGTGAGGAATCGATTCAGCAGTACTATAGCTACAAGGCCGCTGAGCTGAACTTGGAGCAGGGCTGCCTACTGTGAGGTTCCAGGGTGGTGATCCCACAAAGTCTCCGGTCCAGAGTCCTGTAGTTGCTGCACACAAGTCATCTTGGCGTAGAAAAGACCAAGATGGTGGCCCGGTCCCATGTTTGGGGGCGTGGCCTAGACTAGGACATCACTCACATGGTGCAGAGCTGCCAAATCTGCCAGAAGCATTAGCGCGCCTCATGCCATGTGGGAATTACCACCTGGCCGTTCCCACTGGGACCTTGGTCCCGCCTACTTGTGGATTTTGGGGGACCTTTCAAGGGCCATTAGTTTCTGGTGGTGGTGGATCCTTTTTCGAAGTGGGTGGAGGTTCTACCTGTCACCATTCCATCAGTATGCGCGACAATTGTGGCGCTACGACAGGTCTTCGCCACCCAGGCGTTGCCGGACGTCATCGTGTCCGACAATGGTCTCGCCAGCACAGAGTACCTGGCCTGGCTGAAGAAGGACGGTATCCGCCCGATGATGGTTCCGCCGTACCACCTTGCTTCGAATGGTGCTGCCGAGCGGGCGGTGCAAACCATCAAGGACAACCTCAAGAAGAGCCAGACTGGGGATTTCTGGACGCAAATTGCCCGGATACTGTTTCATTACAGGACCACACCACACGATGTGACTGGCCGTGTCCCCTGTAAGCTCCTGCTGGGTCGGATGGTCAAGACACCCTTGGACGCCTTGCATCCGGAGTTCCGATCCACAGTGCTCCTGAAGCAGCTGAAGCAGAAGCTGGCTGCTGACCAAGGGTGCGGTCCCGGGCCTTTGCCGGAGTCGGGAGCTCCAGTTATTGCCAGGAACTTCCGTCCTGGCCCACCCTGGTCCGCCGCACAGGTGGTGTATCCTGCCAGCGCCTCATCGCTGCTCGTTCGCATGCCAGACAGCGCCACATGACACAGACATGCCGACTATGTCAAGCCTCGCCTCGGGACCTTACCAGCACCCTCTACGGCCACTTCCGGGTTCCAGCCCGCAGGAGGACTAGCGGCAGCACCAGTCGCTTCCAGCGGAGCACCACCCACCTCAGAGGCGGAAAGCGTTCCCTGTGGTGCGGCGCCCGTTGGGGCAGTGTCGGGCAAGTCACCACTCACAAGGCCGACCACTACGGACTCTCCGGATGGAGCGAGGCTGTCGGAGCAGCACCCGGCATTGCCGCACCCCGCCCATCAACACCGGTGCCCAGGCGGAGTACTCGACGGCGGCGGATGGCACCGGAACGTTACTCGCACGGATAGTAGGCACCGTCGACCCGGCTAGGATGGAGACAGAACCTCGTACATTGCACTTAGGAGTGGTTTTTGTTGGCGACAAACTGGGGATAAGTTAGTGTAGCAAGCATGTGACGCCCCCTCGGGCATAATCTTCGTTGGCCCGCCAGGCTCCGTGGTCTGCCAGGGTCAGTTAGGCAACACTGACGACCCCACCAATAAACACCGGCGAGCACAGCTGCTCGGTGGTTTGTCATCATTCGTCCCCACCACGCTGCAGAGCGTCCGTCTAACGAAGGGTGCCTCGAGCCCTCCCTTGTTCACGAACCCGGGCGGATCGTGACAATCACATCAATACTGGTGATGTCCGTCCTATTCATCGCTGGCCATATCGAGTTTCTGCTTCAGAGCATAAGGTTATTCAAGAGGAAGTGAACCAGATGTTTGCCACTGGAATTGTTGAACCTTAGACTAGTCCTTGGGCATCGTCAGTGGTGCTTGTTATAAACGAAGATGGCTGATGGTGTTTCTGCGCAGATTATCGTAATCTAAACCATTTACCAAGGAAGACGTCTGCGCCTTGCCACCCATTGACGACGCCCTCTATTGTCTCCACGGTGCCAACTGCTATTTATTCATCAATAGACCTTCTGTCTGGCTATTGGTAAATTTATCTGGATGTAAAGGACCAAGAGAAGAGCGCGTTCATCATCCCTGAAGGTCTATATCAATTCAATGTTGTTCCATGTTGTCTATGCAATGCTCCAGCAACGTTCGAACGTATGATGGATTCTTTCCTTCAATAGCTTCAAATGGTCAACATGCCTCTAGTACATAAACAACGTTCTCGTATTTGCGCCTACAGTTCAGACACACCTTGAGCGCTAATCAGCTGCTCTTCAAGTCTTCTGCGAGGCTGCACTGCATTTAAATTCCTCAAAGTGTCACTTCCGTCGTCAGCAGATTTCAGTGCTGGGCTAACTCGCCCACGCTACCGGTATTCAACCAGACCCGGCAAAAATTCGTGCTGTCACGTCGTTTCATGTACCTCAGTCTGTAAAAGACTTCCGAAGTTTTTGAGGACTCTGCTCCTGCTTCCGACGCTTCGTTAAACACCTCGCAGCGACTGCCCCACCATATAATGATGTTCTGAAGACTGACGTGCCGTTTACGTGGGGCCCCGCTCAAACTGGCGCGTTTGCCGACCACACCAACATTCTCACCACGCTACCTATAGTGGCCCACATTGACCCATTCTCTCTTACAGAGGGGCGCACCGATGCCAGTTGTCGCGTAATCGGAGCCGTCTTAGCCCAACACCAACAAAGTCAAGATCGTGTTACCGCCTACGCTAGCCGCCTCCTCACAGCTGCGGAGCGCAACAATTCGATTACAGATCGTGAATCCCTGGCGCTCATCTCGGCGGTTTCCAAATTTCGCCCGAACTTGTACGGCACGCACTTCTTGGTAGTCACTAACCACCAACTGCTCTGCTGGCTTTCCTTAATTGAGGATCCTACCGGCCGGCTTGGTCACTGAGCTCTGCGGCTGCAAGAATATTCCTATGCAGTGGTGTACAAGTCGAGAATTACACTAAGACGCACACTGTTTATCACGTTATCCTCTGGACGAGCCTACTGACGACAATGATCCCGATGCCGACGCTTTCGTT
Source organism: Dermacentor variabilis (assembly GCF_050947875.1). Classification (NCBI taxonomy): domain Eukaryota; kingdom Metazoa; phylum Arthropoda; class Arachnida; order Ixodida; family Ixodidae; genus Dermacentor; species Dermacentor variabilis. The sequence goes on along the minus strand of NC_134575.1, from coordinate 109,287,360 downwards.
CTCTCCGTTTCTCAGCTGCTACACTTTGCCGACGAGCAACGCCGTGACGCCACCTTGCGCGCCATCATCGATGGCTTGGAATGTTCGCCTTCTGATTCGTTCCTTCGCCTGTTTGTTCTCCGCGATAATGTATTATACTGCCACAATGTACGCAACGACGGTTCTGCCTTCCTTCTCGTTATCCCTAAGCTCCTCCGGTGAGCTATTCTCCAAGAACTTCAAGATTTACCAAGGCAAATCACCGTGGTGTCTCCTGCACCTAGGACCGGATTCACCGAAGCTTCTTCTGGCCAGGCCTTGCCTGCTCCTTGCGGAAATAGGTAGCGGCGTGTGAAAACTGCCAGCGCCGAAAAATACCATCGACGCCCTTTTTCGGGTGCCTTCAACTGCCCGAAATTCCTTCGGAGCCGTTCTTTCGCATTGGCTTGTATTTACTTGGCCCTTTTCCTCTATCCATATCAGGCAACAAGTGGGTTGCTGTGGCCACAGATTACGCCACGCGTCAGGCCATCACCAGAGCGCTTTCAACATGCTGCGCCACGGATGCAGCCAATTTTCTTTAACGCGACGTGATTCTGCAGCATGGTGCTCCACAGCAACTGCACTCTGAACGTGGTCAGACATTTGTCTTTAAATTCATCGCCGACATCCTGCAGTGCTGCTTAACAAAGCACAAGCTGACTACGTCTTACTGTTCACAGGCTAATGGTCTCACAGTGCGTCTGAATCACGCCCTAACAGACATACTTGCAAAGTATGTGTCGTCCGACCATACTGATTGGGGCCTTGCCCTGTCCTATGTCCCTTTTGCATAGTTGTTCCCAACACGACAGCGCCCGTTATTCCCCGTTCTTTCTGTTGTTCGGCCGAGAACCCACATTGCCGCTGGACGTATCCCTTCCATCCGCCACGGCAGAGGCCAGCGAGCCTGCACTTGGCGCTATGACCAGGGCAGCCCAAGCACGTGAAATTGCCCGCGCTCACCTCCTGACCTCACAAGAGAAGCAACGGCATTTGTGCGGTCGTCAACACAGAGACGTCCACTTTTCGCCTGGATTTCTGGTACTCCTGTGGTCCCCGACTCGTCACGTTGTCCTGTCAGAAAAACTCCCGTATCGGTACACAGGCCCATATCAAGTGCTGCGTGCCATGACTCGAGTTACATACGAAATCGACCCAGTCAGCTCCAGCGCCTCGTATGCCCGGAATTCCACTGACCCGTTGCGCATGTCGCACGCCTCAAGGCGTATTACTCTCCTCTTATCACCGATATTTAGATGTAGCGGGACGGTGCATATGCCGCCTCGGATAATGATGCATGCATATTGCCTGTTGCTTGTGGACGATGCACGCGGGCGCCCCGGTGAAGACGACGAACACTCTCTGGCTCTCGAGCTGTCAGCTGAACTGACCAGCGCTGCAGTTATCCTTTGTAAATATAATTTGTAAATAGTCTCCAGTTCTTAATCCTTCGTTCGCGTAATAATATAAACTGCTTGCGAAGTTTGACTTGCATGGTGTAACACTCGGTGTAACAGAGCTTCGCTGTTCGACGATCTTCACGTACTGAAAGCAGAGGTGATTTTTTTTCTCGTAGTTCCTCGCTTTAGTGGCCTCGAGCTTTGTGACTGCACATGTCAACGAAGTCACCAACCCGTGCGACCATGTGCCTGGAGCGAAGTTATACCTCTTGCAAGTTCTTTCTAACTAAACTTAGGACAATGCAATGTCCTCGCCAACCTTGTGTAGTTTAATCCAATAGTCCATATGACATAATTTCAAATTACTTTGTCTACTTCAGTTGTTACCGCACTCGCCTTCTGAATTTCAAGCTGCAGCTTTCTAATCAATTGGTCAGCCATCCCTTCTCCACGTTCTTTCTGCTTCATTTCTTTTTAGTGTTCTTTCAGACCTCCTACTTTCTGGGTGGCTCATGTAAGGCGAACAGTGGTGTGAGGTCAACGTTCGGATCACTTACCTCAAGACACGTACAGTTATCGGGTTGTCAACCCAACAAACCACGTGTGCACAAGTTTCTGACGAACAATGGTTGCAGTGCAACGTCGAGTCATTCCTGGCACCAAGCAGTGGCAGCAGGCACCCGGCTGTCACTCGGGTGGCCGTGTCGAAAAGATTTGAATGCGGTTGCGATGGCGGCAGATTCTTGGCAAGAAGTAGTGGCAACAGGCGCTCAGTTTGCCGTATCTTACAGCAACCAAGCTCTACAAAGGTTGATAGGCCATTAGTGCTGTTTTCTTTTATTGGCGATTAAAGATCTGTTTGAAACTGATGGTAATTGCCCATGTATTCGGCTGCGTATCTTTTAGCCTAGTCAGTTATATTCTTACTTACTTAATTATGCATCGCGATTTCTCGTGCGCGGCGAGGAGACTATAGAACACGTACTTTGCCACTACCCTCAATACAGCGCACACCGGCCATCACTAGCGGCCGACTTGGCACGCCTTGACGACAGGCCGCTTTCCGAAGAGACAGTCTTGGAATGCTGGCAAGAACTGTCGTCGCACCGAAAGTCAGTCAGAGCTTTGTTCACCTTTTAGTGGTGCAGTGGCCTATTAGAAAGATCGTAATGATGCCATCCCGTCCCTTTTTAGGCCTTTCTTTCTGTCCCCGTTCTTTGTTTCCGTCCTTGCTTTTCCTTTTCCTTCCCCTTGGGCATGGCAACTCTGGTCGACTTTCCTGCCTTTCTCTCATTTGCATCTCTTTCTGTGTCTCTGATTTCTCGTGCAAGTAATATTCACCGCTTGGGGTCCATGTCTAAGATATGTTACCTGGCACAGTCTATTTTTTTAACATTTTGTATAGTGTAATAAAAACGCACCGTCTGTGCCGTTCTGAAAAAACATGAAGATGGGAGCCACAACCACAGCAGTGCGCTGGACTAGAAGTATGTTTACAAGATGGAATTTCTGGAATTTGATTCTTACAACTTCGGTAGATAATTGTGGATCTCTCCTTTTTCCCTGGCGTAAGTGTGATAGTGGTAAGGTTACACATCCACTACTGGAGGTTCTCTCAACGGATAAACGATTCTGTGAATAACCAACATGAGCGTGTACTAGGCGGGAACTATTTTAATGGTTCTCTGTCATGGAGATCGTTCCTACTGCAGTTCAAGGTCATGGTACCCGTGGGACACGAGTTGCTGTGCTCTGATATTCATTGTAGGTCCACATACAAAATAACTTGCTCTCGAAATCTTGTCGCCAGACATCTCCTAGAAGAAACTGACGGAAGCTCTTGTTGTCGTGTTACATAATCATCACAAACAAGAGCTGGAGGCAGTTTCTTTAAAGAACTGTCGCCGAAAACAGACTACCTTGCAAATATTGGCGTTTCTCACACAAAGTACGATGCGCAAAGGTCGCATAGAGCATTTACCAAACGCGGCAAACTCCGACCAGTAGTATAGCAGTCATATTTTTACAAGTATCATAAATAATCTCAAATAGGCAGGAGGAATTGAATTCTGGCACCAAAAAAAAAAATTCTGCGACGTAGATCATTCGGCCCCACAAAAACGTACCATCATTTTTGCGATAAGATATACAGAATATCTGAGAACTGTCTAATACCGCGTAATCATTGTTTGCCTCGGCTATGACTTCATTTTTGTTAACTTTGCCTACTTGTTTTTCCGATATCATGCACGTGCACCCATGGCCTTTCCGTTGGCAAATCATGCTTAAACTTTAGTATAGAAGTGTCAGAATTTCACGCCAGATACGGCCATTTCAATGCAATCTAAGCAATTGAGCCGGAACGCCGGGAACGAGTGCGCCTCGACCGAGCAGAGCGGTTGAAAGGGAACACCAGCTGACGCAGTAGCGCGTGAGGCGCTGCGTCAGGGCAGAGCGCATCACCGCAGAGCCATGTCACCTCTGCCGTGGCTCTCGCAAGCCTGTGTAATGCCGCGTTCCTTCTCCACGCATGCTCTCGCCTGCTTTCTCACGGCGCCTCGGTAAGACCCAAGGAAAACTCACTCGTTTTCCCACGAGGTGTTCATAACTCAAAGTTCGATCTGCGGCGCTCAATTAGATATTTGGCCACCCCCAAATCTCAAGTTGGCCCACACCCAAATTACAAGTACGCCCACGCCTACAGGAAGCTTCAACATGCATTTTCTGAAGAGCCGTATGTATCTCTATTGGCATTCTCTTTTCAAGCGGAGCTTGTATTGCCTCACAAGCTTCGGTGGCGGCCTGCTCAAGCAAAAAGCCCAGCTGCTCCCATAGCGAGCAGCTGCGTCAAAGGGCAGTTTCATAGCTGACAGCTCCGCCAACGCCGGAGCGTGAGTCGCTGTCAAGGATTTCAGCTGCATAAGCACGCGCTCACGCCACGCCCGCAGCCGATCAGTGCCGTTTCGCTTCTTCCAGGGAGGGAAAGGGCAGAAAAGGGTGTCGCGCGCACTGCGCCGGCATTTTTTCCATTCAGTACGTTATCGAAAAACGCGCGGGAAGGCCACCCATTCTCTTTTACCCCGGGGAACTAGCAGCGTTCGACGAGCAGCGGCAGGAAATTGCACGTGAAAGGGCTCGCCATGCAGAGGGAGTCGGACTCGCAAGCAATCCGACGCCGTCACCTATGGGTTACTTAACCGTGACGAAGATCAGGTGCACGCAGGACAAGCTGCAACGAAACTTCTGAGGCCTATTTGAGAAACCAGCTGCTCATGTGGCTGCGAGGGCTTGGCGCCGTAAGAGAACGTTTCATTAAAAGATGGTCGTAAATGGAAGCACGAAATCCGGAGAATGCAAGCCAGTGGTCAACGTCGTAAAAAATGTTACGGTGAAACTTTGTTGCCTGTCGCTAGATCTGCAGGGAAAATTGGTCGGCGTTTCTTCCACCGGAGCGCTGATTGCAACCTTCACAGCAGTTCTAGCACGTTCTTTTTTTGTAAACTTGAAATTCCTAGGCTGAATCTACGGATTGACCAACCGGGATGGCGAACTATAGTTCCCATTGATTGAGGGGCAGCGTACCTTTTGCTTTGTGGGCATGGCGCAAAGTGCAGCTTAACTTGTCCATCTGCCCGAATATTCGCTTCTGCAAACAGCAATCCAATTTCAATATAACAGCTTGGATTAGGCAAAAAAGCAAGGAATCTCGTCGGCCACAGTTATGTCGTCTTGTGATCTTTCCAGCTGTTAAGACATGGCATATTTGGTAGTTAAGTATGGCAGCTTGATAACACATCAGCTATTGGGCTCAACATGAGGGACATTACTAACAATTGAAAGGCCGTTTGTTTACAGATATGCTCTCTGGCAGTGTCGAGGCTCTCTTTGGCACGGGTATTCCTGTAGCAACTCATAGGGACCAAAAATTGTTTGTTCTCTTTGAATGTTTACTACGAGATTGTGCCAAAACTAGTGACTTATTTGAATCTTGTTTTACCACTTGTTTTCCAGTCAGAACATACTGCACCTACTGGGTCAAGAAGAGCAATGTGAAGAATCGGCACTGGGCTTGTGACTTCATATTAGACCACTACTGCCGAAGCCCAGAAATTGTCATTAAGGATACAAACAATTGTTGGCCTGAAAGCAATGCATAAAGATATAAATGAACTACACCAATACAATTGACGATGATGTTCAATGTCAGCCAAAAGCCGAAAGCTAGTTGACAATTCACTTTCTTAAAGAATGGTGCGATGAAGGTGCTTATTTGTTGAAATGGCGACATCTCGGAAACGCTTCTTACTTCACTGCGTAATTTCGAACAGCGCATCTGCAGCAGTCATTAACTTACAAGCTGAATCGCCATATGTGCGCTAACCTTAGAGGTCTTGCGCTATTTACTGGAACACTTCATGGAGCCCGCCTAAGTGCTTAGTGAGCTTTGAGGCCGCTATCACGGAACGCAACTGCTGTCCTCCTTTACCATCGCGGCAGGTTTGTAGCACTTCGCTACGTTTGGGTGGATGTCCCGTTTTGTCTTTGTTAATTACTCCTCTCCACCTTGCGGGCTTCCGCGGAGCTATTAAGCCAAACTGTTGCCTTTGCTTCTGAGTTGTCGATAAATTCGACTTCGCCTGCCATCTGCTAGCCGCCATGTTAGCTAAGGTGGTAGATCGGCTGCCCCGGAAATGCGGTGGTCTCAGGTTCGACTCCCTGACGAGGACAAATTTCTCCTCAACTACGAAGCTTTTCTTTCCAGGAACCCGTGTGGGTTTCCTTCGTAGCACTTAGCCACATTTGGGTGGATGTCTCATTTTCCCTTTATTAATTACTTTTCTCCACGTTGCGGGTTTCCGAAGAGCTATCATCATCATCATCATCATCATCAGCCTGGTTACGCCCACTGCAGGGCAAAGGCCTCTCCCATACTTCTCCAACAACCCCGGACATGTACTGATTGTGGCCATGCCGTCCCTGCAAACTTCGTAATCTCATCCGCCCACCTAACTTTCTGCCGCCCGCTGCTACGCTTCCCTTCCCTTGGGATCCAGTCCGTAACCCTTAATGGCCATCGGTTATCTTCCCTCATTACATGTCCTGCCCATGCCCATTTCTTTTTCTTGATTTCAACTAAGATGTCATTAACTCGCATTTGTTCCCTCACCCAATCTGCTCTTTTCTTATCCCTTAACGTTACACCTATCATTCTTCTTTCCATAGCTCGTTGTGTCGTCCTCAATTTGAGTAGAACCCTTTTAGTAAGCCTCCAGGTTTCTGCCCCGTAGGTGAGTACTGGTAAGACACAGCTATTATATACTTTTCTCTTCAGGGATAACGGCAACCTGCTGTTCATGATTTGGGAACGCCTGCCAAACGCACTCCAGCCCATTCTTATTCTTCTGATTATTTCCGTCTCATGATCCGGATCCGCCGTCACTACCTGCCCTAAGTAGATGTATTCCCTTACGACTTCCAGTGCCTCGCTGCCTATTGTAAATTGCTGTTCTCTCCCGATACTGTTAAGCATTACTTTAGTTTTCTGCATATTATTTTTAGACCCACTCTTCTGCTTTGCCTCTCCAGGTCAGTGAGCATGCATTGCAATTGGTCCCCTGAGTTACTAAGCAAGGCAATATCATCAGCGAATCGCAAATTACTAAGGTATTCTCCATTAACTTTTATCCCCAATTCTTCCCAATCCAGGTCTCTGAATACCTCCTGTAAACACGCTGTGAATAGCATTGGAGATATCGTATCTCCCTGCCTGACGCCTTTCTTTATTGGGATTTCGTTGCTTGCTTTATGTAGGACTACGGTGGCTGTGGAGCCGCTATAGATATCTTCCAGTATTTTTACATTTGGCTAATCTACACCCTGATTCCGTAATGGCTCCATGACTGCTGAGGTTTCGACTGAATCAAACGCTTTCTCGTAATCAATGAAAGCTATATATAAGGGAAGAACTATTGCGCCAATCTAAACCTTCTGTCCTTGCGTCCCTAAACCTTCTGCCCTTGCGCATGTTATTAAATCATAAGCTGTTGCTAATAGTATTCCGCCTCATAAATACGGAGCTAGGTATTGAAGGCTTTACCCGTACTGGCCTCACTAATATTAATAACACAAGGTTTTCCGCACATCAAAATTTGCTCCCTCCTAAAACTCCAATTAACTATGGGAAATTTACTCTCATGTTTTCAGGCATATTATTGTGGAATTCGATTCCGTCCGATATCGAATCTTGTGCATATGAAGCCTTCAAGCGCAAAGCTAAGCGTATTATATTAACTTCTTACCGGACTCCTAGTATATGTTGTGTGATGTAAACATTATTAAATATATTTGTATCGTACTGTTCCTAATTTTCTTTTTAGTTTTTTATTTTATTCTGTCCCTGTCACTAGTCTACAGCATTGGTGGTTCCCCATACTACCACCGCCTAATTCTGTATTAAAACACTGTAATTTTTTTCCCGATGAAGACTTTACCGAGTTCCATGTTCCACACACTGCTACCACACTTTTGTACTCAAAGCTTTGTTTTTCTTTTCTTCTTCTTTCTATCCTGATTTTTTGTTTTTGTTTTTGCTGAGAAACACAACCTTTGTATGATGTAGCCTGCTACTGCTGCCACAATTGTACAAACCCCCATTTGTTTCTTGTATAGGAGGTCCCCCGACAGTTCTTACTTTGGGACGTCCGATTGTGCAACTATATTTCACCTGTTCGTACTACAGTTTGTACTACTGATGAAAATAAATTCAACTTCAACTTCAAATCTGATTGCATGTATGCGCGACGGGAATGGTGTAGAGCTTTATGGAATACACGCGGGCACCAGTGATTACTCTGGAACGTTCGATGGCTTGTGTACAAAAGCTGACGCGCTTGGACGGCAGATGAGATTTCGACGATCCGACGATCCCCTAGTGTGTTCGCCGCTATCGTTTTGTGCTTTAAGCATAGCCTGTTTTGTGGGCACAGGTTCCCGCAAATAAAATTGAGTTCCGCCATTCACAGTATTGCTACTGTGTTCTTTACTGTCACTACGACGTGACAATATTGCACCTACTGGGCTAAGAAGAGCGATGTGACGAATCGGCACTGTGCTTGTGACATTATAGTATAACATTTATTCCCGTAGCCCGAGAATTTCTCGTAACGCTACAAATGATTGTTGGTCTTAAGGGAATGCACAAAGATAGAAATGAATTGTAGAAATACGATTGACGATGATTCATAGAAGCAGAACAGCAGTTGTGCAGGAGCAGCGTAAGCGTACATCTGGCGCCTAACTATGTCGTGCAAATGGGACTAGAGTACACTTCCTTTCTGATCGCAATTCGATGTCCGTCATCGTAGTGATTATTCGACAGCCGATTAAGCGCAAACAGAACACTAGCGCACGTGCAATATCACGTGCTTGTTAATCCACAGTTTTTCCTCAGTCAAGTCAGCCAGCTTCTTCCACTGCATTCTTGGAGAAATTTGCTGTCCATGCTTGAGGTAGCGATGCCGGTGACTTCCCTGCAGATAGGTATGCCAAATATTTATTCATTCGTATACCCTAAAGGCCCTAACAGACATTACACAGGGGCGAACGACAGTGCAAAGAGGTTACGTTCACTAGGTAATCGTGAGTAATTAGAAAAGCACTAAATGTTTAGGTGCAACGTCAGCTTGAAGGATGCAATGCAAATAATATGTTACAAGACAACATAAATCAGAATAGTCCGCACAAAGTGGGAAACAAGATATATCGACAACTTTACGTTGGGCAGGTGCTTCAATCTGTTAACAAATAAATGGCTATCGCGCGGCTAAGAGGTCGCTCGCCGTTTTGTTAAAATGGTAAGAGGGAAACTCTAAGTGAGCGTGAGTTAACATAGCTAGCAGTATAATTCCATGGTTCAATTGTTGGATAATGAGATGAACTGGTTTGGTATGATATAATGAAAACGAAGAATTACTTCGTTAGATTCAGTGACAGTAGGAGAGTGGCGCTACCAGCCATGGAGTTAATGTCACTAACTCTAGAGAAAAACCTACCCCATAGCACCCGTGCCTTGACCGCAAGGGCGTCTCCGTGTTGCTGCCCTGTGTAAACGCACCGGCATCATTGAAGAGATGCCATTGAGACGAGATGCGCAATCACCGATCGAGAGCCTCCCTCGTTTTGGCAACGAAATCTCGTTCAAATGTCTACAAACGCACCATTCAACGCACTGTATATTTTACATCGAAATTTGAAAAATAGCCGTTGGATCTTCCGCAAAAATATACGGAACGAACTTCACATATTGTCCATACGTACGAGCTAGGCGTAAAGGCTTGCTATTGCATCAGAGTTAGGGTATTCTTGATTAGCAAAAATAAGCTATATGGTGGCACCTCTCCAGTTGCCGTGTTTGCGTCTATTTTTCCCAAAGGCATGGTGCACTAAGTCTAAGCTGCTCTCCTTCGCTTCTCGATGGTAGGCAGTTTAAATGAAAGTTTGATGTCAGTTCTACTATATAGATGTGAATATCTTGCCCTGATAAAACGAGCTGCCTTATTTTCAATTCCATAAATTTTGTAAATTCAATTTAGCCGACATGTTCCACATAAGTGTGGCTTATTTTATTTTTGCGAGAAATAAGGGTATGTATGTATGTATATGTATGTATGTATGTATGTATGTATGTATGTATGTATGTATGTATGTATGTATGTATGTATGTATGTATGTATGTATGTATGTATGTATGTATGTATGTATGTATGTATGTATGTATGTATGTATGTATGTATGTATGTATGTATGTATGTATGTATCTATGTATGTAGTTTAGCCTGTACACGCGTGACTCCACACGTGTTATTTTAGTAAGTGCATGATACCTTTAATTTATACATCCGAAAAAACTAATTACCTTACTTCGGACAGCGGTCTAATAATTTTCTATAGGCATCGATGCTTTGCACTTTGACTGAAACTGCAACTATTTTTTGATGTAGCGTAAATGTGGAGATTGTCAACGTCGACCCATATTATAAAGCAAAGTAAGTTGTACAAAAAAATATAGCAATTTAGGCAGCCAAACGCGCACATTAGAAATAAGAGCAGAGTATATTGATTTTCTTTTGGTTTCCACGAAAGATCGAATCGCCATTGTCATAGTGCATTTCTTTCTATAAATATTCCGTTCAAGAATTTAGCATTTTATCCAGGTAAACATTCCGCCGCCTGAAAATAGTTTTAAATATTATATTGGAAATCGGTATCACTGAGTTATATCGATAATTTTCTCTTTTATCTATACCATTGGACATATTGCCACGTAGCCCGCATGAAAACACCACGCTGATCAATATTAATATGGCAAGCGTAGCAAGAAAGATAAGCACCAACAGCATCCATCGCTAAACGTGAAACCCAAATGCGTTTGACAGATCTCCTTGCGCACCAACTCCTACGGAGGAGCTGCCTTACCAATGGGAAACCACCGCGTGTAGCTTGATCAAGGCAGGTCGAAGCCGGCGTTGAAAGACAGTGGCACGCGGCAGATGAGATCCTCGACTGTCTTTGCCGCACAGGGGAGGGAGTTCTCTTTAGTTCTAGCCACTAGTTGGTCCTAGATAAACAGATTATTTGTATAAACCGTGTTGGCTAAAGTCATGACATAGCTGGTGGAGGAGCTGTGCATCGTTCGGAGCGCCACACATACGCAGGCCAGCGCAGTCGTGTCCTTTAGCGATTGGAAACCATGGAACTGACATCGGTGCACGAATGGGCAAATTGGTGGGCAGAATTCAAACCTATACTCTACGGAACAACACAGGCAGCCGACACTGCCACCATGACCAGTCACGTTATGCCGGTGCAACTCCCCTTCAGCCAATCTATCGCAACACGGAGCCTTCCACGGGGCCTCGTTCGAATACACCGAAGTCTGATTGGGCCGTTTAAAGAAAATGGCAAGGAAGAGCAAACTGAGGGAAGAACGCAAGCTGCGCAATGCGAACTTTGCTTTAAAGGTCATTGCGCGAACGTGGCATGAAAACCGGCAGCCCTCTTTGTCCTATGGAGAAGAATTTCTGCAGCAGCTGTAGTTAACATATGGTCGTAACGAACTCGGGGAGTACCCAGAAACTACCCTTATGTCAAGGCATCACTGCACCAACAAGAGCATGAACGTGTACTTAAAGGACATGTCCTGTCTTGCAAGCCAGCGGCAAGCCCAACGTGAGTGGAGATAGAAAGGCACGTAATTTCATGCAATGGCTAAAGCAAGAACTTTTCGCAAGAGTCGTTCATAATCCGCACCAAACACCCTTCTCGTGTTTCGATCGGAAGTAGTAACGATGAAGAGAGAGAAAATGATAAATGAAAGGTAGGGAGGTTAACCAGGACTGAGCCCGGTTGGCTACCCTACACTGGGGAAAGGGAAAGAGGGACTGAAAGATTAAAAGAAGAGAAAGTCCAATGGGGATATCAGTCGGTCACTCAGTCCGGATCACAGACGCTGACTCAATCCGGTAGCTTTCAAATATCGCAGCAGCGCTTGCGGGGCCTTTTGTAGCTGCGATATGCGAGGCCATGGTCCCAAGAGCTTGTTCAAGTTGAACAGTTTTCCATCTAGCTGATTGAAAGCTGTGCAGAGGTCTTGCCTTTCATTTTCAAAAGATGGGCAGTAGAACAGTAGGTGTTCTATGGTTTCCTCGACACCGCATGGATTGAACTCGGCGCTATCAGCCATTCCAATCAAATATGCGTAGGCTTTGGTGAATGCGACGCCCAAACGCAAGCCGCACAGCACTGTTTCCTTATTTCGCGGAAGCCCTGGTAACATCCGCAGTTGCATAGAGGGATCGACGGAATGCAATCGATGTTGAGTGAATTAAGGTGTGTGTCGCTTCTCCAATCTCAAAGAGTGCGCTAGCTTGCTTAAGTGTTGAGCCGCGTGGGTCCGCGATAAGGGTATAGAAACAAGGGTTGGTCCTTCGTGTGCTTTTCTAGCAGCTTCTTCAGCGAGTTCGTTGCCGGAAGTACCGCAATGACCAAGCAGCCACTGAAACACGACGTCGTTTCCTTTCGCGATCATGTGATGGCGCATTTCTCGTTTCTCTGACAGGAGTTGTTCACATGACCCGCGACCAAGATATGACAGAAGACATTGTAAGGCCGCCTTCGAATCGCGGAATATTGCCCACCGATTAGCCGGTTGGTTATTAATACAATCAACGGCACCTCGGAGGGCAACAAGCTCCGAACCGGTCGATGTTCTCAAGTGAGAAATCTTGTATTGGATGCTTAGTGATCGTGATGGTATAATCACTGCACTGGTGCAGCTGGTTTGAGTGCAAGAGCCATCCGTATATATGTGAACTTGGTCAAAGTAGAAAGTGTGCGAACAATCCAGAGCTGTTTGCTTCAAGACCAACGTAGGCAGGTAGGTCTTCTTTCTTATACCTGGAACCGTAAGACGCACTTGAGGTTGTTTTAAACACCACAAAGTTGAGGTTGGACGTGCTGAGGGTGTGAAGCCCGATGATAGGGAGGCGCGATGCGTGTAGACTTCGTTGGAGAAGAACGCCTGTGGTCGTCGTTCTTGCAGGTAGGCAAGAGAGCTTGATTGCATCCGTGATGCATGGCGAACATGGGCCCTAAGCGTGTCGGTGCTGATGTAAGTCGTGATCGGATGGTCTTGAGCCATTATAATGGTTCCTGCTGTTGAGGCGATCCGCGGAAGGCCTAGGCAAACGCGTAGTGCCTGCGCCAGCACGTACTGAAGGTTTCGAAGATTTGACTTGCATGTTTTAGTAAGCACGGGAGAGCTATAGCGTAAGAATCCGATGAAAAGGGTTCGATATAACTGTAGCATGGAGCCCACTGACGATCCCCATGTTTTGCCGGCGATGAACTTGAAGACGTGTAACAATAGATTTGAGCTTCTTCTTTAAGTGGGCAACCTGAGGGCTCCGAGTGAGGTCCCGGTCTACAATGACGCCCAAAAACCGGTGATTTCTCTTGTAGGAGATAGGCTGACCAGTGATGCATACTGGATAACGAGTCATCGCGTTTCGCGTAAAACCGAGCAACGCACATTTTTCTGTTGAGGTGGTAAGGCCTTGTGTGTGAATGTAGTCAGATGCCTGTGTTGCTGCTTTCTGTAGCCGTGCGCGAACCTGCAGGCGAGTGACCGCTGATGTGCAGGTGCAGATGTCGTCGGCGTAGATTAAGACACTCACTGTTTCCGGTAGGGATTCGGCCAGCCGAAGAAGCGCGAGGTTGAAAAGAATAGCGTTCAGAACACCACCTTGGGGAACACCTCGACATGTGTAGTGGTCGGTAGTCGGACCATCTTCCATATTTACGAACAAGGATCTTTGTGTCAAGTAGTTTCGGATCCATTGATATGCTCGCCCTCCTAGTTCAATTGTCAATAGTGCGTCTAGAATGGTTTGATGGGAAATGTTGTCGTAAGCGCCTTTCACGTCGAGAAAGAGGACTACTGATAATCGCTTCCGAGATTTTTGTTGTTCTACAGATGATACTAGATCGATGACACTGTCAATCAGTGAACGACCGCGTCGAAATCCCGCCATAGAGTCAGGGTAAATTTAGTGGTGTTTAGGGTACCATTCGAGACGCATGAGGATCATAAGTTCCATGAGCTTCCCGACGCAGCTAGCAAGAGCTATAGGCCGATATGATGCCGGTTCGAGCGGTGAGTTTCCTGCTTTTAGAAGAGGTACCAGGCGGCTGCCTTTGCATTCCTGTGGGACGACACCATCTTGCCATGAACTATTAAAAAGGCTCAGGAGTTCTCTTCGTGCTTCTCGACCTAGGTGGCGCAAAGCAGTATATGTTATGCCATCGGGCCATGGTGAAGACGAACACCTGCAGAGCGCCATAGCAGCTTCTAACGCTTCCACAGAGAATGGGGCGTCCATACTTGCATCTCGTGGGCTGGGGATGTTGCCTAAAACTATGTCAGGGACTAAAACTGTGCCGCCGGCGACTTTCGCACAAAATTCCTCTGCGACATCTATCTCACGGCGGCTTTCATAGAGAGCAAGGGTGTTAAAAGGGTGTCGTTGCGAGGGACTTGAGCAAGGACCCCTTAGGGTACACCACACACGGGACAATGGCTTGCGGGGGTCCAGTGAGGAGCAAAAGCATTTCCATCTTTGATACGCTGGCTTATCCATTCGGCGTTTGATTTTATTGTGCATGCGCCGAGCTTCTCTGAGGTCAAGAATGGACTTCGTGCGCCTGTACCTCCTTTCAGCTCGGTGATGTGGTGCACGAAGCCTTTCCAATTCAATGTCATTCTCTGTACGCTTTGATGAATGTGTGAAGCAGCGTGTACAATCTTGCACAGCGTCTGCAATTATGTCTTCTAACCTGCGTGCGATATGTGTCTTGCATGTGTCTTCTACGCAATCTGAAAATAGTGACCAGTCGATTTGGCGAGAGACAACCGGTAATGCGGCGTCTAGTCCATCGATTCTCACATAGGTCGGAATATGATCACTTCCATGGGTTTCAATATCAGTGAACCACTGCACATTCAAAATCAGACAACGTGGCACCAAAATCGAGTCAAGGCAGCTGCTGTACGTAGTTCCTCGCACAATTTCGGGCTTCCGTCATTAAGAAGACAGGTTGTGGCCTGATGCAAAGGATTAGAGTGACCTGCCCCTCGAATTTATCCTGGAGCTTCCCCATATATGGTGGTGAGCATTGAAGTCTCCTGTTATTATCCAAGGACTGGGAGTAGCAGTAATATTACCTTCCAGCCTTTTTCTATCAAACTGATTTGTTGGGGAAAGGTAGACGCCAATAAGAGTAAAAGACAGCTTCTTCTTTTTCACAGTAACACATACATATTGGTTACCGTCGTGCGGGGCTACGTGTTGGGAAAAATACGTAAGGTCCTTGCGAATGTAAACCAGAACCTTACAACTACGTACAGATGTGTTTGAAATAAAAGATTGATATCCTGATGGTCTTATGGAGGCTGAGAAGTTCGGTGCACAGATGACCAGTATAGGAAAATGTTTTCAAATACAAACTGTCGATAATGCGAAATACGTGACCTCAGGCCTCTCGCATTCCATTGGAACATGGAGGCAGTTCTGACATCATCCCGGAACGACCGTTGTTGTTGTCGATGAGCCATGGTTCTGCTGTAAAAGTTCTCAATCACTGGACTTGTGAAGGCTCGCCAGTACCGGACCGATTGCCTCCAGCACTTGCAATGCGCTTCGAGCTGTTGGTGTCTGCAGCTTGTCCAGAAGAACACGAATAGCACTCAGCAGAGAGCTGATCATAACAACAATTTGTTGATCTTGGTCCGCCAATTTATCAGGAACAGACGAAGTGTCCCCTGCTGTAGAAGTATCATTTCGCTCAGTAGGGGCATGTAGCCTCGCAAGTGCAGGCTATGCGTCAGCAGCCGCGCTGTTCGGTGCACCTTTGTCATTTGAGATGTCTGCGTTTGGCCTGGGCGGAAGAGTGGGTGGTAATATACGTGTGTGGCGTTCTGCAGATGCTTTGGAGGCTCTTGATAGATGTTGCTTAATACACCTAATAGATTTTGCTGCTTCTCGGTGAGACGAGTGGTCTCTAACCATTTTCTTCAATATTTGCATTTCCTTTCGAATAAAAAGGCATTCCTTCGAAGATGCATCGTGAGGGCCGCTGCAGTTTGTGCACTTCAGAACACTGGCCTCTCACGTGTTTGTGGTGTGGGGCCCAGTGCAGCGAGAACAGACGGTAGTCTTATTGCACACACTACTCACATGGCGAAGCGTCGTGCACTTCCAGGACTGCAGCGGTTTTTGGTATAAAGGGGCGAACTGTGTGTCGGAAGTGGCCCACTTTTACATGCGATGGGAGGGATTCGCCCTTAAGTGCGATCTTCACACACCATGACGTGCCGAGACGAAACGCGTTTGTGATGATGGTGTTCACCGTAGCTGGCTGGATTAAAATTGACAGATCGGAGTCGACAATGGTCTCGCCAACTTCGTAAATTACGCCAGTACTTCTTTGCCCAGCGAAATGTGAAGGCGGACTTTCATCCCGCCAAGTTCCGTGACCTTGCGCGAAGAACCCAACGCAGTCGAGTGTTCTACGTCAATCGCTAGCACGTTCTTACGGGTATTCACTCTGTCTTTGATTTCATTTGGAACCAGCGCCTTTAGATGTGAAGACACGGCTTGCCAGTTGAGGCGTCTCAAGATGTCAGTGGTGAGAACTGGCGAGAACAGGATGGTGAGCTCCTCGGTATCCCGCGAAGATCTCACGGTGGATTCACTCGAACTTGATGATGCGCTGAGAAATGTTCGCTTTGCTTTACGACTCCACACCAGCTCGAAGGTGTCGTCACAAGGATCTTCACTGCTGACATAGTACTGCATGGTGTCGTCGCTGTCAGTGTCGCTCTCGGTGCCGTTGCGCTTCCTGGAGGCAGCCGCCGCGGGCACTGCCGAGTCCGACGGACGCGCCTGAGACTCCATCTCCATCGCAGTGAACGAGGAAATAGCAGTTCATTGGCAAAGTCTAAGAAATTCACAAAATGAGTAGAGCTGGAAGACCCGGCGTTTCGCCTGAAAGACACTTCGTCTTCTTTTCAGTAACGATGAAAATGACGCTCCAGCGATGGGCCTGGCAATATCGCCGCCACGTAATCGCTGTAACAGCACATGTCTTTTCAGTGTGCATTGGGAGTAATCTGGACACACTGCGGGAACTCCGCAGGTCTGCAGTAACGAAGTAGCTACGTGAACTGTAGTCTCCGGAGGCTCGAACCAAACTGGTTTTCGTAGATCTGCTCAGAAATGAAGTGAGGCAGGCCATGCGGAAACCACAGTGCTAGTAACCATTGGCGCGACTGACACCAGCATGCCGTGAGATGCTCTGGTAATCCGCGGTCCCAGTGCGCCCATCGCGATGCCAAGAAGTCGCGCACTGCCAACAGAGAATCAGTCCCGTGTGGCGTGATGCCAACCGTATTCCTTTGCGTTTTTACTGTGGAGAGGCTAATAATCTGTACTGGTTTCGTCCATAACCTCCAAGCTAGTCTAAAAGGATTTCCCATGAATGCTCCGCAGGACGAAGGGCCATCCGAGATCCAAGAGTACTTACGTAGGAATCGGGTCTTCAGCATACTTTGTCATGCCCATTAACGGTCACCATAGCTTCGGAGTTGCCGATCGCCTAGCTCATGCGTCTCTTTAAGCTCGCCTAGGCGTTGTTTGCGTAGCCTAAACCCGGAAAACTAAAGGAAGTGATATCTGGGGGCCAGGCCGCTGACTATCAGAGGTGCAAAGTTCTTCCACCGCGGTACTAGCGTTTGACGATTTATTTGTTTTATACGTGTTTATTTATTTATTTGTTTACTTATTTATTTATTGAGTCATTTAACAAATTACTTTTCAGGCCTAAAGTCACGATAGAAAGTAGTGGTATACCCACTGATCCGACACATGCGCAGCAATAACGTTTTGAAACAACGTGTTTCTTACGGCTGTTTTGAAGCTTCCGTTGTCCGGAATAGTGGCTATAGGCAGGCGGTTCCTATTTAGGCTTGTTCTTGGAGTAAAATAATACTGAAACAGCTTTGGTTCGACAGGATCGTACACCAGCTTTAAAGTTCGGATCAAAACAGGAATAAATGCGTCAACGTACGTGTTACAATGGAGTTGAAATGACACATCTCGCACCTAACGAATTATATGTTCTGGATTACTTTCAGGCAAATAAATTTTTGGGTTTTTCTATTCTTGCACTTTACGAATTTCAATGTTTACCTCAGTAATGCTCACTGTATTTCAACTGCTTACTATGTCGTTTAAGCAATTACGCTACTGAAGAGGCGTACTGAAACAGCTGACGCACCTTCGAGAACCCGAGTTTTCTGGGAACTACGGCATAGTGCCCGAAATAGAGTCACGATGCGCATGTTCAGACATGCAAATCCTCGAGCTTAGTCTTTTCTTCCTCTTGCTGATGGCTGAACCAGATATGGGTCGACAAACTGAACCAGTTTGTCGACCAAACTGTTTCTATGGCGATGGAGACTGAAGATCGTATTGCCAATAAATTACATACTCCTAGAATTGGGAAGGCGCAGCGTTTCATAGAGGAGCAAGACGTTTTGCAACAAAAATATTCTGTGCATGTTGTCCGTACGTTAGAACGACGCTCTACTCCCAAGCACGCACATCCAGAAAGTTGTATCACTGCTGATTTCTTCATTACAAAAACGAGGTGACCGAAAGAATTTTTGAAAACAATGGTTTGTAAAAGTAAGACTTGTGTGAAAGGCTTCAGGGGACGCAGTGAAAGTGTCAAGCCACTTCCTCCTGTTTACTGAATCTGTGCTAGATGGTTAAGAGCTAAGAGAAAAGTAAAGTGCATTAAATCAATTACATTTTAGTTGCTCGTCAATTACTTTCCTACGGCACTTTTCGTAACGGAAATCAATTCCATGTCGAATGAAGTTTTCATTTGCAAGCAGTTGCTTTCTCCTGTAACACGTAGAAGTTTGACGAAAATGGCACAATCGTACGCATTCACGCGGGATGAGAGTTCAGGCAGATTAAGGGTAAGGTTTATGGACGGTTGCACTAGTGTAAAAAAGGATACTTGGTCAAGATGAAACGAGCAGCGCAATTTTGAACACGTTGAATTTTATGTATTACACTAGTTTGTTAAAGATCCGAAATTACCGAAGCTTACCCTAGTTTAGAGGCAACAAGTGTCTTACAGAAGATTGGTTTAATTTCGTTCGGTAGAGTTTTAAACTTATGGCGTAGTACTCTAATGCACGATCGGCATTGTTAACCACGTAGTCAAAATGTTCGCTTCATGTAAGTTTATTGTAGCTCAAGTTACTTCTAGGAGTCAACAAACTCTAACCTGGTACCATTTATGTCATAAAGAACCGCGTTCTTATGATTGTTTAGACCACGAGATGCATGCGTAGATTTACATCGGTAATATTTAGATTCATGCGCAAGATATACAGCACGAAGAATTCTGTGAAGACTGCTTTGTAGTTTAGAAGAGCCATCGCAGCTAAATATTTTGTCGCGCATTACACAATCTCCTTAAAATTTTTGAAGAGAAGAAAATTGAACACTCTCAGGGAAGTCGTCACTAAAAACAAAAAAATAGTAGTGGCCTAAGAACAAATCCATGTGCAACCCCAAATGTCACAGAACAGCAGGATAAATATTTCTACGGGATTACGTACTCTGGATGACCTTGTGGAAAAATGTGAATAAGATAAGTAGCGTTTGTGAAGAGTGTGCTCATTAAGCTTTAGAGCAAGCAAACGGTGAAAAATAGTGTGAAACGCTTTCGAGAAGTTCAAGAAAAAAGCAGTCAGTACCGAAACCACAACCGGCATTAGCAGTATGTCGTTAGTAAAATATCGTAGGTAAGTTATCGATGTGTGACTACACGTTTCGATATAAGTGGCCGGCTCTACAGCGTCCTAGGCGGTGCAATATATGCACATACACATACAGATGCACTTAGGCAGAGCTTTTATAGAGTCATGGCATAGTACATGCATACGCATAGATAACACCTCGCAAAAGCAGGACTTACAAGAACAATAATAAAAATACACCGAAAAAGAAAGAAGAAAGGCAAGATCTGCTCGTGTCCACAGAAAAGCACGGTCACTACAAGGTCCCAATAGACGCATGGCGTCTTGCGCGCATAGCCACATAACGTAATAGTAATATTCGTCTCTGTCACATAGATTTTAACTTTTTCCGCTGCGATAGAAAGGATTGAAGAGACAGTGGCGTGCTAACTCGAACTTGTAACGATTACATTGCTTTACCTATTCTTTTTAACTCATTTCTCGAAAGCGTGTTTGTGTCCCTGAGGCTTGGTTCCACTCATCTAATTGCTGGTGTTTTTTTATCGCCCCCCGGATATGAATGCGTCGTTCGAAAGCAAATTTCATCGCGTTGTTGAAATATGCGGGTGGTTGTTTAATTTGGATCTTATAATCTTCGGAGATTTCAACTACCCAGTATTCACTGACCTACACTTTCTGTTTCAGCCAACAATACCCATGCACAGGAACGTCTTGATTCTTGCCTTGATTTTTTGGTGTGCCAGCTTATCGAAAAACCAACACGTTGCTCGACGACATGCGCAAACATTCGTGAACTAATTTTAACTTCTCATCCTGACCTGTGTACTGACATAGCCCACCTCGACGGTCTTTGTGATCATGACATAATTAGCGGAAGCTTAACTTCTTCACTTAACAAAAAGAGCGTTAGTGGAATGTGTATAAAGTGTTGTAAGCGAGCGATGTTTGATCCGAGTATTGACTTATCCCCTTTCACGGAACATTTATTAGATGCCCACTAGTCACTTTCCATAAAAGATAACTGGAACCTTTTCAAAGATACTCTTTCAAACATAATTGACCAATATGTTCCAGTTATGGCCACCAAAACAAGCACCATTGCTCCATGGTTCAATCAGCAATTACGTCGACTTAATAATTGAAAAGAACGACTGCTCAGAATGCAGACAAAAACACATTATCGGCTTCAAGTTCTCGCTATAAAGAATGTGACAAGGAATATCAACAGCTTTTAAAAGCTAATCGTCGCCGCTTCTTCAGTCGTGTTCTGTCATCTTAGCTAATAACTAACCCTCACCGCTTTTGGCACACCATAAATCCAAGCAACGACCCCCATGTCACTCTTGCTAATACCAATTGCTCTCCTGTTCCTGAATTCGAATGTGCCAAGTTATTAAATGATTCATTTTCATCAGTTTTTACTCTTCGGGATATTACTATATGCCCTAACATTCATGTTGTTTCCGGTATTAATATGATTGAAATAATAATTGACGAAGGCGGTATTTCATCTTTACTTGGAAAATTGAAAACTTCATCTGCATCTGATCATAATGGCTTCCACAACAAAATACTTAAAGATATTTATTTTAGTATTTAACGTTGCTTGGTAGATATCTTTTCTCTGTCATTATCATCAAGCAACATTTCTGCTAGCATTGTTGTGAAGTCATTTAGGTGGTGGACATAATTGTGGTCTTCGCTGCAGATTCCTCTTGTTTGTTTCGCCTGTGCGGCAAAAATTTCTTGCTTGCAGTGTCCCGGATGATGACTGTTGTAGCGAAAATATAGGAGGCTACCCGTAGGCGACCGGTAAAGCGTCGTTCTCAGTTTTCCGTTTTCTACGTAGACCGTCGTGTCGATGAAGTTGATCTTACTAGGATAGTAACGAGCAGTAAATTTAATACTCGGGTGAAAGCGATTAAAATGGCTGATTACGTAGGTTAACGGGCGTGTGCCGTGTTCCTACATTATAATTATGTCGTCAACGTAACTGAAATAGATGTGGGGTTTTAAAGGGTAGGAGTTCAACATGTCTGCTTCAAGCTGACCCATGAGGATGTTGGAGTACGTCGGATCGAATCGTATTCCCATGCTAGCGCCGAAAGTATGCTGGTGAGGAATAGAATCGAATTCGAAATAGCTGAAGGCATGAACTATCCTAAGGAGCGACAGGTAAACTTCAGGAGCGTGCGCTTGGATATTGATTACGAGGGATTTCAAATCGGCTTCAATTATTTCCCTTATCGGTATGTTAGTGTAAAGGGAAGAAGCCTCCAAAATGACTAGAATAGCGCTGTCGAAAAGGATCTGGTTGGCGTTGATCCCTTTGATAATTCGAAAGAAGTGCGGCATGTCTTGAACAAAAGTTGGGAGGGTGGTGGAGATTTTGTCAGGTGGGGATTTAAGAATTTAGATAGTGACGAGGTAGGTGTGTTGTTATTAGACAAAATAGGCCGACCTGGGATTTATGCTGTAAATATTTCTTCGACGGGCACTTTATGTATTTTAGGAAGACGATAAAAGCTGCCTATTTTTTTATTCTTGCGCATCATGAAACGATATTCAGATTGCGTGTGATCAATTTCCTAGACAGGAGCTCCGCTATTGTGTCTTTAACAGTGTTGCTGTATTGTGAAGCTGGGTTAGAGTGGAGCTTTCTGTAGTGGGTGTGGTTGCTCAGTTGCTTGGAGACGTCATTCTTCTACATTTATATAGGCCAGATTACGATACTACCGCTTCTTTGTGCTGGTTTTATTACAATATTATTCCTTTTCGCAAGTTCTTTGAGGATCTGATGCTCAATGGGGGCAAATTTTTGCGTTTTCGTTAATGCCACGCTGACTCTAGGGTTTCCATTGAGATCAGCTTGATGTATAAATCCAGGTCTGGCCACTGTTCGGTTTCCGGTGACCACGGGCTTGGTGATCTAAGAGAGCCTCTATCTTATTTTCCTACGTCTGGCCTGTCGAAAAAGAACTTCTTGATGGGCATGCATCTTGAAATTTCTGTTATATCTTTGTGGACTTCGTATTCGTTTTTTGCGTTGTTCTTGGGACGAAACGATAGACCACGTATCAGGAGCTCAACTTCATCGGGCCTCGGACTCTGGGATACGTCTATTACGTTGCTGCAGTGCTCTGGATGCTCACCTGCAGGACTATAGGCGGAGCTGTGTGCTCTAGCGGTTACATTAGTTTTTTTTATTGGACGTGCAGCTCTAATATTTTTACGCTGGTATTTGTCTAGTAACTTTTACTTCCTGGTTTGGATGAATTGTCTAAGTTCTCGTTTTTTCCGATTCAGATTAAATTATGATGTAGGGTTGATTAGTAATTACCGTAAGTTGTTCCTTGCAGTGTTCTTTCCGAATAACAATTAAAGAAAGCGATGCATTTTCTAGGACCGCATTCCAATTCAATAATAACTTGGATGGTGAGGAGCCCATGGCACGTCTACCCTTAATTGTGAGACCTTTTGGGATCTTCCTCTCTTTAATGCAGCTACTTTCAGTTTTTAGGTGAAATCTAATTTTTTGTTTATTTGGCGGTGAGTTTGCGGGATTGGAAGAAAGAGCGAGATTTCTTGCTGCGTGTGCTGTCCCTAGTGCGTGGTAGTCATTTCACTTGGTTCCGGCAGACCTCCAGGGCGTTACATCTTCAGGTGGTGTCTTCTTACGCTTTATTTTCTTGTTGAGGCGTGAACCGATGTCTGTATGTGTATATGTCTGCTTATTAGTTCCGTTCTGTCCATTTCTTGCATGTATTGTTTTTGTAGTTGCTGTAGTACCTGTTGGCACCATTCTTCTATTGAAGTAATCTCCCCCCTTCATGTGTTTACTGTTCTTCCGAAAGTGCACCGAAGTGGACCCATGGCTACTCAAGCTATGGGAGGCGAGACGCGGGCTCACCAAGAGATGGAAAAAACAGAGGCTAAATGAGAAGCCAACGAAGAAGATTGCTGAAGTCACCCAGAAGACAGAGGAATACGCAGCGGAATTGGCAACACAAGGCTGGCAGCAGTTTAGCATCTCGCTAAACGGCACGCTCAGCACAACCAAAACGTGGCGAATACTCAAGGCACTCATGGACCCAACCAAAACCAAATCTGCGAGCAACAAGGTAATTCAAAAGCTCGTCCACCAATATGAGGGACAAGACGAGGAATTATTAGGTGAAGTCCGGATCAAACGTTATGGCCAGGACAACCCGCAAGAATACGAAGGGTACTACCAGGGAACGGACAACCCCGAACTCAACAAGCCAATTACAAGAGAAGAGGTCTATGCCGCCAACAGAGCAGTCACCGAAAACACGGCAGCACGAGCCGATAAATAAAGAACTCCTTGATGAGCCACCTCAGCGATGAAGCAGTGGCCCAACTCACGGACTACCTCATACGCAGTAGGAAGCGGGCACGGTACCAGAAGAATGGAAGCACGCGGAAGTGGTCATGATACCAAAACCCGGCAACAAGCTAGAGATAGAAAACTTGCGGCCCATCTCGCTAACCTCGTGTCTCGGCAAGCTTTACGAAATAGTGATCACTAAAAGAATACAGCGACACCTGAAGACAACAAACTGTACCCCCACAGCATGTTTGGCTTCCGGGCGAGCCTCTCAACACAGGACGTTCCGCTACAAATAAAGGAAGAGATCCTTAACAAGATCCCCGAAGCAGGCAAAAACATCATCATGACCCTAGACCTCAAAGGGGCTTTTGACAATGTCAGCCACGGAGCCATCATGGAAGGGCTAAACAAGACCAACTGCGGCAAGAGAGTCCACGATTACGTGCGGGCATTTTTGTGAAAGCGCACGGCGACAGCATGACTCGGAGACCTGCGGAGTGATACCTTTGACACGCCTAGCAAGGGTACCCCTCAAGGCTCGGTCATTTCACCAATGCTCTTTAACATCGCGATGATCGCGCTAGGCCAGAAACTTAACGAGATCGAGGGCATCCAGCACGCCATGTATGTGGATAACATCACAGTCTGGGTAAATCAGGGATCATTGGGCCAAAAAAGAAGAAAAGCTTATGAAAGCCGCAACACGCGTCCAATAATTCGTCAAGAAGAGAGACCTCGCGTGCTCAACCGAGAAATCAGAAATTCTGAGGATTGGAAGGAACGCAACCAAGGAAAAGATAGAAGTGTATCTAGAAGGTCAAGTCATACCAGAGAAGGACATAATACGCATCCTCGGCACGTGGATCCAGAGCAGCAAACGGTGCACACACAAGCTAGGCCTGCTCAAGCAATCGACGGAGCAAGTCAGCAGGATGATCACTAAGAGTGTCGCAGAGGCGGAGCGGCATGAAGGAGGGGGACACGATCAAGCTGGTCAGGAGCCTGGTGGTCAATAGGGTCACGTACTTACTCCCGTACCACATTCATCATCATCATCATCATCATCATCATCATCATCATCATCATCATCATCATCATCATCATCATCATCATCATCATCATCATCATCATCAGCCTGGTTACGCCCACTGCAGGGCAAAGGCCTCTCGCATATTTCTCCAACAAACCCGGTCATGTACTAGCTGTGGCCATGCCGTCCCTGTAAACTTCTTAATCTCATCCGCCCAACTAACTGTCTGCCGCCCCCTGCGACGCTTCCCATCCCTTGGAGTCCAGTCCGGAACCCTTAATGACCATCGGTTATCTTCCCTCCTCATTACATGTCCTGCCCATGCCCATTTCTTTTTCTTGATTTCAACTAAGATGTCATTAACTCGCGTTTGTTCCCTCACCCAATCTGATCTTTTCTTATCCCTTAACGTTACACCTACCATTCTTCTTTCCATAGCTTGTTGCGTCGTCCTCAATTTGAGTAGAACCCTTTTCGTAAGCTTCCAGGTTTCTGCCCCGTAGGTGAGTACTGGTAAGATACAGCTACTATACACTTTTCTCTTGAGGGATAATGGCAACCTGCTGTTCATGATTTGAGAATGCCTGCCAAACGCACCCGAGCCCATTCTTATTCTTCTGATTATTTCCGTCTCATCATCCGGATCCGCAGTCACTACCTGCCCTAAGTAGATGTATTCCCTTACGACTTCCAGTGCCTCGCTGTCTATTGTAAATTGCTGTTCTCTTCCGAGACTGTTAAACATTATTTTAGTTTTCTGCAGATTAATTTTTAGACCCACTCTTCTGCTTTGCCTCTCCAGGTCAGTGAGCATGCATTGCAGTTGGTCTGCTGAGTTACTAAGCAACGCAATATCATCAAGGCAATCGCAAGTTACTAAGTTACCAGTAACTTTTATCCCCATTTCTTCCCAATCCAGGTCTCTGAATACCTCTGGTAAACACGCTGTGAATAGCATTGGAGAGATCGTATCTCCCTGCCTGACGCTTTTCTTTATTGGGATTTTGTTGCGTTCTTTATGGAGGACTACGGTGGCTGTGGAGCCGCTATAGATATCTTTCAGTACATTTACATATGGCTCGTCCACACCCTGTTTCCGTAATGCCTCCATGACTGCTGAGGTTTCGACAGAATCAAATGCTTTCTCGTAATCAATGAAAGCTATATATAAGGGTTGGTTATAATCCGCAGATTTCTCTATCACGTGATTGATAGTGTGAATATGATCTATTGTTGAGGAGCCTTTACGGAATCCTGCCTGGTCTTTCGCTTGACAGAAGTCTAAGGTGTTCCTGATTCTATTTGCGATTACCTTAGTAAGTAGTTTGTAGGCAACGGACAGTAAGTTGATCGGTCTATAATTTTTCAAGTCTTTGGCGTCCCCTTTCTTATGGATTAGGATTAGGTTAGCGTTTTTCCAAAATTCCGGTACGCTCGACGTTATGAGGCATTGCGTATACAGGGTGGCCAGTTTCTCTAGAACAATCTGCCCCCCATCCTTCAACAAATCTGCTGTTACCTGATCCTCCCCAGCTGCCATCCCTCTTTGAATGTCTCCTAAGGCTTCTTTTACTTCTTCCGGCGTTACCTATGGGATTTCAAATTCCTCTAGACTATTTTCTATTCCATTATCGTCATGGGTGCCACTGGTACTGTATAAATCTCTATAGAACTCCTCAGCCACTTGAACTATCTCATCCATATTAGCAATGATATTGCCGGCTTTGTCTCTTAACGCATACATCTGATTCTTGCCAATTCCTAGTTTCTTCTTCACTGTTTTTACGCTTCCTCCGTTCCTGAGAGCATGTTCAATTCTATCCATATTATACTTCCTTATGTCAGCTGACTTACGCTTGTTGATTAACTTCGAAAGTTCTGCCAGTTCTATTCTAGCTGTAGGGTTAGAAGCTATAATGCATTGGCGTTTCTTAATGAGATCTTTCGTCTCCTGCGATCGTTTACTGGTATCCTGCCAAACGGAGTTACCACCGACTTCCATTGCACACTGCTTAATGATGCCCACAAGATTGTCGTTCATTGCTTCAACACTAAGGTCCTCTTCCTGAGTTAAAGCCGAATACCTGTTCTGTAGCTTGATCTGGAATTCCTCTATTTTCCCTCTTACCGCTAACTCATTGATCGGCTTCTTATGTACCAGTTTCTTGCGTTCCCTTCTCAGGTCTAGGATAATTCGAGTTCTTACCATCGTGTGGTCACTGCAGCACACCTTGCCGAGCACGTCCACATCTTGTATGATGCCAGGGTTAGCGCAGAGTATGAAGTCTATTTCATTTCTAGTCTCGCCGTTCTGGCTCCTCCACGTCCACTTTCGGCTATCCCGCTTGCGGCAGAAGGTATTCATTATCCTCATATTATTCTGTTCCGCAAACTCTACTAATAACTCTCCCCTGATATTCCTAGTGCCTAGGCCATATTCCCCCACTGCCTTGTCTCCAGCCTGCTCCTTGCCTACCTTGGCATTAAAGTCGCCCATTAGTATAGTGTATTTAGTTTTCATTCTACCCATCGCCGATTCCACGTCTTCATAGAAGCTTTCGACTTCCTGGTCATCATGACTGGATGTAGGGGCGTAGACCTGTACAATCTTCATTTTGTACCTCTTATTAAGTTTCACAACAAGACCTGCCACTCTCTCGTTAATGCTGCAGAATTCCTGTATGTTACCAGCTATATTCTTATTAATCAGGAATCCGATGCCTAGTTCTCTTCTCTCCGCTAAGCCCCGGTAGCACAGGACGTGCCCGCTTTTTAGCAATGTATATGCTTCTTTTGGCCTCCTAACTTCACTGAGCCCTGTGATATCCCATTTACTGCCCTCTAATTCCTCCAATAGCACTGCTAGACTCGCCTCACTAGATAACGCATCAAGAGAGAGAACAAGCCGAGAGTCTCATCAGGAAAGCATACAAGATGGCGTTCATCTGCCCAGAAACAGGTCGAACGACAAGCAACGCAAGCTAGGTATCCACAACACATTTGAAGAGCTCAAGGAGGCGCAAATGGGTGCGCAGCTGTAGAGGGTCCAGCAATCAACCACCGGCAGGGCACTCCATAAAAGATTAGCCTATAAAAACATAAAGGGAACGAAGGATAGGATGGCTAACATACCAGATTCTTTTCTCCGGACACTGAAAGTTAGCCACCTACCGAGGAATATAGATCCAAATCTGCATGCGCCCAGAAGACAGGCGCGAGCAGAATGCGTAGAAAAATACCTGGCCACAAAAAACAATGTGGTATACACGGACGCGGCCATATACCCGTGGGACCACAACGCCAAAGACCATAGAGTTACAGCAGTGACCGTGGATCACATGGGAGAGCTGATAAGCAGCGCAAACCAAAGGAGCTGCACGGTAACAGAGGGGGAAGGAGCAGCTATGTCTCTAGCAGCGGCGGAGGGTTACCGTGGAAACAGATGCTTGATAATACTCACAGATTCCAAAGAAGGCTAGAGAAATTACACGGCAGGTAGAATCAACAAAGGGGCGCTGTGAATCCTCCTCGAGGCAGGGCTTCCGAACGAAACGATACTGCATACGATTTTCTGGGTGCCGGGTCACACAGGAATAGAGGGTAACCAGAGGGCCGACAGTCTAGTTCGCGAGCTCACATACCGAGTGGGACAGTCAATGGACCCGGATACCACTATGACGGTGGAACCAACGTACGCGGAAATACTAAACCATCACAGAGGCAAAATGATAATATATCCACCATCCCACCCATCTTTAACGCAACACGAAGCAGTGGGCTGGCGAAGGCTGTAAACAGGAACATTCTCCAATCTACACATCCTACATAAAATGTTTTCCAGTCAATACAGGGACACATGCCCATGATGTGGGGCCATCCCAACACTATATCGCATCACACGGGAGTGCAGAAATTTCTTTTCTTTCCACAAAAAAAGCCCAGTGCGGAACAGTGGGAGGGCCTGCCTACCAGCGGCGTGCTCACAGTCCAAAAAGGATTGGTACAACACGCGCTCAAAGTGGCCAGACTCAGGGGTGCTCTGGAATACGGCCGCCGAGCACTCAAGACGACGGGGACTTCAGTAAAACATGAAGACCTCTGCTAGCCACTGAAAGCTATAAATAGAGCAATAAAGTTTTTCCTTCCTTCCTTCCTGCTTATTAGTGTAGGTAGCTCTTTGAGCGAACACTTCGCGGGTAGTTGAGGGCTTCCGTATTGGCGGGTGTTGTGGTGGTGTTGGTTCCGCGTCCAGCGTCTGTGTAGATGCTTCTTGGGTTCTAGTTTTGGCGGAACTTGCGTACGAGCTGGTGTTGAAGATTTCAGGCGTGTGTTCCTCTGTTGAAGCTAACAGGGGCTCATGCTTTACTTGTGTTGCTGGTTGCGTCGATTTCAAGGATTGCCTGATCTTGTAGTTGATGTTGTAAGCAATTAGCTTCCCGCCGTAAACATTGGGGTGTAGTCAGTCCCGGGCGAACAAATGTCGGGGTCTGGGTGCATTTCAGCGGGGTGGATGACATCGACGTTTTTGTCGGTTTCCCATGTCCATAAGAAGATTGACTGATTGATTGAAAACTTTATTGTTGCACCGAACTGGGGTGCCCGCCTCTTAACCGACACGTAGGTAGGGGGGGAGCACGAAGCAGTCCCCGCGTGTTGAGGACGTTGAGCCTTCACGGCCTCAACGGCCAGGCGGATTGCTGGAAGCTGGTCGTCTTCAGCCTCGCTCTGGAGCAAGGCCTCCCAGGCTTCTCTACTGTCAATGTTTTCCTTGGCCCCTGCGGAGCCAGCACACTCCCATATTATATGGTCTAACGTACATTTTTGCTTACGAATTTTTCAGAGGGCGTCGTTATTGTCCCTCCTCTTTGTTAAGTAGATCCAATGTGGTTATGTATAATTGTTTCCCTGGAGGCGTCACCAAATGCGAGCGTCCTCGAGAGAGAGAGAGAGAGAGAGCGATGCGGAGGCGGAAAGATTCTTCCTTCGGCTTTGTAGTGGTCGAAAATTTCCCTGTACGTGATCATGGTATCTTTTATCCCTGGAACTTGCTTCTCTGGAGTTGCCCGGTGGTAGAGTGCTCGGGCAAGCTCGTGAGTGGCTTCATTGCCTGGGACTTCTTCATGGGCCGGTACCCAAATAAAAGGTATGTCCCTCCTGGGAGGGTTTTTGAGTAAAATGTGGAGGGCTTCTTCCGAGATTCTCCCGTTGTTAAAATTTCGAATGGCTAATTTGTTATCGCCTCATATTACCCCCGCTTTTGTACCCGCACAAGCGAGCGCTACTGCAACCTCCTCGGCTGTACAGGCGTCCATCGTGCACGTGGAGCACGCTATCTTAACGCACCCGTCACCATCAACCACCGTCGATTCCGCAGCCCCGTCTCTGCCGCAAGCGGCGTCCACGTACGCTACGTTATGCGCCTGTGTGTTTTTAAGTTTATTTACTAGAGCCTTAGCCCTGTGAGCTCTCCTCGCTTTGTTGTAGATAAGATGCATATTTTTAGGTAGGGGGCGATTCGGAAGCGTTTACGCACGTCCAACGGAATGTCTTTCTTGTCAGTCGGGGCACCCCTGTCGCATTGAATTCCTGCCCATTCCATGTTTTTTCTCCGGGTTTTAGACTGGCCTAATCTTTCCAACTGTGACACTCGTACTGCCCCAGTGACTTCAACTAGCGTGTTGTGAACCCCCATTTTGAGGAGGAGGTCTGTCGAGGTCACGTCTCGGATCCCTAGGGCTCTCTTAACGCTCTTCCTATTGATCGCATCTATTTTATCCTTTTCTTCTCGTTTAAACACAAGATACGGTGTGGCATACGCTATACGGCTGGTGATGAAGGCTTGCATGAGTCTGAGGAGGCTGTTCTCTTTGAGGCCCCTGCCTTTGAGTGAAATTCTCCTGAAGATCCCCGTGACCTACACCGCGTATCCTTCTAGTTTTTTTATTGTCGTGAGGTTGCATCCATTTCTCTGGATATACATGCCCAGAATTCTTATTCCCTCCACCTTGGGAACCTCATTTCCGTTAACGAAAACAGTGATGGGTCTGCTGCTTCCAGCGTGTCTCCTTTGATGTTTTGGCTCAATGATTAACAGCTCCGATTTCGGTGGCGAGCACGCCAAGTCTTTGCTGGCCGCATACTCTTACAACATATTCTCCCATATCTGTAGTTTAAGTTCGATGAATGCGTCACTCCCACTGTTAACCCAGATGTTGATATCATCCGCGTACATGCTAAATTTAATCGATTTATTCTTATTGAGTTCCGCCGGGACTCCCCTCATCGCTATGTTGAATAGGAAGGGTGAGAGCACCGACTCTTGCGGGGTTCCTTTGCTCCCAAGTGTGATGGGAGAGGATATTACATCCAGAAATTTTATATTCGCCTCCCTCTGTGACAGAAAGTCTTTGACGTATACATATACCCTGTGTACCACACCTACCTCTTCGAGGCCTAGCAAGATAGCCTTATGGCTAATATACCCTGTGTACCACACCTACCTCTTCGAGGCCTACCAAGATAGCCTTATGGCTAACGTTGTCAAATGCCTTGGTGAGGTCGAGACTTAGGATCGCCCTGGTGTCAGTTGAGTCGTCCATAAGTAAATCATTGAGCTTACGTGTCCCTAGAGTGGGAGCTAAGAGCATCTCTGATTGTGGAGTAAGTGACTTGTGTTTGTCTGCGATCCTGGGAAGTACTGTTAGGGTGATTTCTGCGTTTGGGCTGTTGGTGTGCAAATCGTTTATGAGCGTCTCCCGCGAGGACCTCATGATTCAAGGAATTAAAGCTTTGAAACTATTTTACATTAATGAACTTCTTGCACAGGTTGCAAGCGGAAGCTCAGTGGTAACTAATGCTAGAGAAAACGCTGTACATTTGAACAGTTAATATCATAGCATGTTTTCTAGTGCCATTATCGGCGCATCTTGTGCAGAATTGTGCGTTTTCCATAGTTAAACTAAATTTGGTATGTCAGCGTGATAAGTTTGCAGTTTGTGTTCAGTAAGTGCCATTCAACAGTAAAAATGTTAATCACAGTAGTCCACTTACTAGCATCACCCCTTCACAAAAATGCCCAGAGAACTTTATTTATAAATTTTAGCACATCATTTGAACTTGTATCTCACGACCCTTATGAAAATGGAAATGGACCCTTATGAAATTTGGAGTTGCTTTAGGACTCCTAATGAGTTCCTGCGGAGTCAAAAGAGATCTATAGGAACTCGCAATCTATGTCTGCATAGAATCTTTATAAGAAGCCTGTCGAAATCTGTCTATAGAAAAAAGTCATTTCACACACAATAGATGTGCAATAGAGGGTGTATTGACGTCTTGTGTACTGAATTCTATAAAGTAATTTTTATATAATATCTTCAAAACTTCTAACGCGACCTGTACATAGAATGGCTCTCGATTCGCCCTCTATAAATGTTCCATAGAAGGTGTACTTATCTCATATGTACTAAATTCTATAGAAAAATGTTTATAGAACGTTTTCAGAAACGTTCTATAGAGGTTGTATTGCCATCTTATGTACCAAATTTTATAGAAAAATGTTGATAGAACGTTTTCAGAAACGTTCTTTATAGGTTGTATTGACATATTATGTACCAAATTCTATTAAAAATTTTTTGTAGAACGTTTTCAGAACTTCTAATGCGGCCTGTCCATACAATGGCTCTACATCCACCCTCCTAAAGTTCTATAGAGATCGTATTGGCATCTTAGGTACCAAATTCTACAGAAAAATGTTTGTAGAACGTTTTCAGAAACGCTCGATAGTGGTCGTATTGACATCTTATGTACTAAATTCTATAGAAAAATGTTTATAGAAGGTTTTCAGAAACGTTTTATAGAGGTTGTATTGACATCTTATGTACCAAATTCTATAAAAAAATTTGTAGATGGTTTTCAGAACATCTAATGCGGCCTGTCTATTGAATAGCTCTACATTCACCCTCTGTGAACATTTTATAGAGGTCGTATTGACATCTTATGTACCAGACTCTATAGAAAAATGTTTATAGAACGTTTTCAGAAACGTTCTATAGAGGTCGTATTGACATCTTATGTACCAAATACTATAGAAAATTTTATAGAA
Source organism: Dermacentor variabilis (assembly GCF_050947875.1). Classification (NCBI taxonomy): domain Eukaryota; kingdom Metazoa; phylum Arthropoda; class Arachnida; order Ixodida; family Ixodidae; genus Dermacentor; species Dermacentor variabilis. The sequence continues at coordinate 109,254,063 of NC_134575.1, read as the reverse complement.
CCTTTTCATAACTTCTAATTCGGCTTTTCTATAGAATGGCTCTACATCCACCCTCCATAAAAGTTCTATAGAGGTCGTATTGACATCTTATGTACCAAATTTTACAGAAAAATGTTTATAGAACGTTTTCAGAACTTCTAATGCGGCCTGTCTCCAGACTGACTCTCCATTCCCATTCTAAAAATGTGCCAGTATATGACATATGTGCTGAGTTCTCTAAAGGAACGTTTATAGGACATTAAAGAAGCTAAAGTGCGGCCTGCCTAAGAATGGCTCTATATTTTCACTCCATAAACAGTACCCAGTATCCAGTACATGGCCGATTATGGGCCCAATGCCGCGCGCTGGATGCATGGGGCGCTGGGCAGGCACGGCGCACTTGGAGGCGCTGGCTACTGGTGCGAGAAACAGCCCTAGCGCGTTCACCTGCGGCAACCAATTGACCAATAAAATCGCTGAGGAATGTCACATAAAAAGACTGGGTCACAATCTGTTTACTGAATTGTCCGCAACCTCCATAGTAACAAATTTCTTTGTCGCAACTGGTTTCAGGCAGCTCATTTCTTGTAAAACCTTCTGCTTGACCTATAGAGCGGTTATGCAATCAATTTTCAAAGTTACGTATTTAGTATAATTTTTGCTTTCTGTTTTTCACATGCTATGTTGCAAGAAGGACCCTTTTTAATTAAAACTGAAATAACTTTTCAATTACAATTGGGAAGTCTTGTCATTGCGTTTAGGATACATATCAATGTACATGCCCATTGTATCTTACAGTGACACTGCGACTGTGTTGCAAATACCACAAATTGGCAGTTATCCAACATAATTTGCGAAAACAACCTAAAACATTATTGGTCCTCATGCAATGGATGCTTACATGCATCATCATGATTGCTTAATCTCAAGCCCCATGTGAGAAATTCATTACTGGGATGTTAGGCATTGTACATAGCAACTATGGCTAACAGCGGATGAAATAATTTTGTCTACCACTTAACAATAGAAGCCAGTAGGCCATTCCCTTCTTTTCAAAAAATTTGTTTGCTATGCATAGTGTGACGTCTGTATAGGACTCTTAGCTCATAGGTGTTTCTGCTTGCTTATGTTATAAATGGGAATGTTCTGTCATTGTAAGATGAGAATAATGTGTGACTAGGCTGTTGTCGGTTGGAGATACTTTTTATCATTAGCAATGATATTCTAGTGCCAGGCACATTGACCCAGTGCCAATGTCGCAGACTCTTGGGAAATTAACAATATCCTAAAAAGTGATTCTCTAAACTACTGCCGCTGTTTGGCAGAATGGTGAGGGAGGTGGGGCATTCTGCCACTTTTCTGTCATAATTTTTTTCTGAAATATTGAAATGAAACTTAGCATAGTGCTACAACTATATAGATATTTGTGGCATGTTTGTGCCTGCTGATACATTAGGGCTGAAAGTTTATTAACCCTTTTGAAAATTAATTTCCATTGTATCTTCCAGGCTCCACCATCGCCGATTACTAGATGGACCAAATGACCAAAAACTAGCCTTTCCCCACCCCTTTTCTGGGAAGTGAAATAGCATGTGATCATTTAAGAATGAAGTTGAAACATCTGAGCAGTGGCCAAAGCTCCATACAGGTTGTGCTAGTGGTGGAATGCTAAGACAAACCGCAATATTTCTTTATGCATATTTCATGAATGCTGTACAGTTTTCCAGCAAGGAATCAGGTGAAATAAAGAAATATCGTTGCATGAAAGTAAATATGTTATTCGAAAAAGCCTAATTCACTTAGCACAGTACCATGACGAAACGTTTTTAGACAACTATTCTGCTTTTGATGTGAATTCATGAAAACTGCTAATCTTGAAGAAACAAAGCTGTAAGGTTAACAAATCTTACTAATAGGTAAAAAATGAGATGACATTTCTATAGAACCTAATACCATAATTTAATCTGTTGAATTTGAGATACAATATGCTACTCTAATACATTCACTAATTTGTGAGTAGATGCGCTTAACTCAAACATTGCAACAATTTAATTTAAGGTGAGAATTCATATATCAAATTTGTTGACTTTAGACATAGCAGATGGAGTCTGCAGAACTGCGATATCTGTTTCTGGCACAGAGACGCGGATTATTAAGCTTCGTGGTGTTATTTTTCTTAAACCTGCCAAATACTTCTTCCTGCAATGAGTAGAATTCTCAAATGCCATTAACCTAATTCAAATAAGTTCTGTGGTTGTCTGAATAGTATTTCTGTATATTGGATGGATTTGAGTAAGAAAATTTACCGATTTAACTGACTTGTGCTAGTTCTTTTTTTATTTACAGTTGCAAGTTGATTAAGTTATATTCCTTCAAATTTTGCTGTTTTCAGCAACTCTCACAAAATTGATTGCGTTAATTAAAAACTATGATTTAAAAGTTTTAAAATGTATCAAACCTCATCAAATTTGGTCCCATAGTTTCCGAGAAAAACGATGTTACTGTTCATGTGCCTTGCATAGGAGCTCCCGAGCCAAATCTTTTTTAGGCATTGCGTGTGTCGATCTGGTTTGTATTTCTCACCATAATTTTAGAATATTGGCTCTGATCACAAAATTGTTTTCCTTGCAAGGAAATTCAAGCTTTTAAACTTTGTACGATATATGGTGTACTTTTCCATGAAAACCATTGTTTGCCACATTTTTGCAGGGACTGCTAGTGTCAATTTTACACATAAACATAGACTAAAATGCTGTGTGGTTTCGGTATAAGGTGTATTTATCTATGAAGGCCACTATTTGCCACATTTTTGCAGGGACTGCCAGTGTTATTTTTGCACTTAACCAGACTATAATTCTGTGTTGTTTCGTCACGCTCCCACAACATTGCAGTGCAAATTCATATCAGTCTATTTTCAGGCTTTAGTATCCAACCATTTAATGTGCACTGCTGAAACAGGCACAACTTTTGCAGTTTTAATGGTAAGGTTTCTTGTACTAGTCAAGCCTGTTATTGCCAGGTGTCAACTGTAATGAAGTGTGCCACTAATTTTTTTACCTCATGTTTCATGTGTTTGCACCACCAACTTGACCCGAGAAGCACGATGGCAGCTTGCGCGTTGCAAGTTCTAGTCTGAAACGTGTATGTAACATATATGAAGCATGCGTCTAGTCTGGCGTGCAATAAACATTTCAAACTAAATACTTTGTGATTGTAGCACCAATTATTTTTGCCACTCCATTCACTGTAGTCCTTGCCTGCAGTAGAACTTTGGTAAATTGCAAGCGCATTACACACATCGGCCTAACTTCTATAAGCATTTGCTTGTAGGGACTCGAAAGTAACTACATAGAAATATTCCATAGAAATTTGTCTTAAGCATATCTAAAGCAACTCGATAGAAATATTCTATAGAAATTTGTCTTTAGTATCTCTAAAGCAACCTGATAGAAATATTCTATAGAAAAGTGTCTTTAGCATCTCTAAAGAAAGTCCATTGAAATATTCTATAGAAATTTGTCTTTAGCATCTCTAAAGCAACTCGACAGAAATGTTCTATAGAAATGTGTCTTTAGAGTTCCTATAAGAATGCGGGGGCCAAATTACTTTTGGAACTCTATAGGAAAATTTTATAGGCAATCAAAATAAACACAATAGAGTTGTATAGAAAAAATTCAAAAGACTTTATAAAAAACACATTAAAATTTTTGTAAGGGGATCGCTTAATATATACACTCAAAAGTTTCGGCTTGCCAGTAATACTACTGTCCTGAATTGCTGCATGTGACGTTTCCACAGAAGTATTTAAAAATAAAAGGGCACTACCCTGTCTGTGTTGCAGTAATATCTGCGATAGGGAAATGAGTGTCTTCGGCACCCTAGTCTTCTTGGTGTATAATATAGACATTGTAACCAACGTAGATTGTCGTACTCGAATAAGTTTTTTTTGTTGACAATCATGATTTTTACCATGAGATCTGCAATAGCAACCATCAAATTTATCCTAAGGTTGCCTTAAGTGTAAACATAATCAGTTGGTGCATAAGATGGCAAATGATCATTAACGCAGAAAAAGTGCCGTTATTCGTTTCCCGCAGAAAAAAGTTGCATTTTTTAGCACTTACATTCCTTATTCTTCATATTTACGGTAAGTTTCATGCGACAAACAGCTCGGAGCTACTATCGCTAACATTCTATCTTACAACAAGCACATTGATAAACTTTGCACTTCGGCTTTTCGTTAACTTTTCTTACTAAGGCACATGACCTTACATGCAAAAACCTAATCAGTTATGGTTATATGATCAGGGCTACGCTTGAATACGCATGCGTCGTATGGAATACGCACTGTCGACAGAATTAGCATTATTGAGCAAATATAGAGGGAAGCCGCCAGATTAAATTGCACTAAGTAATTACGGCCTGGTTCCCCTCCCACGAAATAAAGAAATGCTATAGATCCACCGTACTTACGCCAAAAAATCGAAGGACTATGAATTATTTTACCTGATCCTGAGTAACAAGCTGCCTGTAGACTCCGACGAGTACCTGTTACCACTAGCAAGGAAACTAACACGACCATGTCAAGTCACATTCTTCAACACCGCTCTTCGCGAGAACCGACACATATAAAAGCTACTTTCCTGGAACACTAACGAGACCTAACCGAATAAAGCGTGCACTAAACATCTACAATGAATACCCTATAAAAAAATACGCATGTGTTGCTTGTCTTCTTACCGCACCACAATGCTATACATTCTCTTTGCGTTCTTTCCTACCCTGTTTGGGTGCGTCAACGGTCTGTATTATGTATAAAATATATAAACAAATAAATAAATAAATAAGCCCTATGGCTACTTCAAGCCGGCCTAACACAAACATTTGCCTTTGCTGTGAAAAGAGATTGGGATTAGTAGTATTAGTAATTTATGCTGCTTGTTATTATTTCAAAAATTACTTTTTTGAGTTCGCAGTGCTGGCATCTTACGCGATTGTACCATTGCAACCTTACGTGTTCAAAGCATTCTTGTTAGCTCGCTTATGGTCCACAGTGTTCATTTTCTGATTCCACGTGTTAGCCAGTGCGAATGAAGTGCGCGTTCATTTCACATTAAGAGAAGCCTAATTTCAGTCAGTGAAGCCTAATATCGCCCCGCTGAAAAGACGCAGTGACATTATTACTTAAAGCTGACATCTGCGCTAGATATTTTTGAGATGTTTTCGGAATTTCCGCGACCGCTGCTACGGCCTTTCCCCAGCCTTTTGAACAACCGTCACGTGCTCTAATTGCCTCCTAATGCAATAAATATTAGCGCAGAGAAAAGGGATTGTGATTTTTAGGAGAGACCCTCAAACCATGCCTACATTCATGTTACTGGTGTTGTTTTCCTTCAAAGGTAAGAGGACGTGAAATTTCTGGCTATGAATTATAATTTATACAGATAATTCTTCATACATACTATAATAAAACAATAATAATAATAATAATATTCTATATAAAGCACACTGGCTAAATACGAAGGAAGATTTAGGGAGGGAGCACACGCTGATCGAGACCACGATAGGCACTGACCCGAGCGGTCTTGGAACTAAACCTGGAAGCCAAGGCCGTAAACTCAAACTTGTGAAGTGGGACACGTTCCACAAGAAACGACAAGAAGCGGGGTGAGGCGACGATCCAATTACGGGGACAGACAAGTGGACTGAGACGCTCAGAAGGGACGTAGACGGGGCAACGAGGGACGTTCCGCCCGAAGCGAACCTCGAAGTAATTGACAGCAGGCTTCTACACATGTGGGAAGCAAAGCGAGCCCTCCCAAAGAGATGTAAATGTCAAAGACACAATAAGGCGTTGCGCAAACGAATAGTGCAATCAGACAGATACATCGAAGAACACGCACTCCAGGTGTGCAGGGCACAGTGGGAAGACACGTGCAACAGCCTCGAGAGGCAGATGACTGGGGCGAGCGCTTGGCGCCTATTTCGACACATATTAGATCCGGAGGAGTCTCGGGCCGCCCAAGGCCAGAAGACTCGTAGAGTAGCAAGAGATTTCAAATGCGATAACTTCCTCGACGCAATACGTGACCATTACGTTAAGAAGGCCGAAAACATCCAGCACGCCGAATAAGACGGCGTCGCAAACGAGAAACTGGACGCAGAATTTAGCGAAGCCGAAATTCGGATAGACTTGTTCGAACTAAACACCCGATCGGCGCCCGGCCCGGACCGGGTTACCAACGAGACTATCCCTAACGAAGATGACGAGTCAATTTCCCGCCTCGCGACCTACGTCGACGAGTGCTGGCGAGGCGGCTCCCTTCCCGAAGCGTGGAAACGGGCCCGCGTTATCATGACTAAAAAACCAGGCAAGCAAGTTACGCTCCATATTCTAAGACCGATTCCGCTTACGTCTTGCACCGGCAAAGTCATGAAACACGCACTTCTCACTCGCGTGACCGACTTTCTCGAAGACCGTGACGCATTCCCGCACACCATGCTAGGATTCCGCCGCAACCTCTCCACACAGGACGTATTGATTCAGCTTAAACACCAGATGGTGGACGACACTACCAGTTCCACTAAGGCAACTCGGCCTATGTATTAAAAAAGCCCTTTGACAACGTTAAAGAGGAAGCGATCTTAAAAACAACTAGAACATTTGGACTAGCCCAAAACGTATAATTACGTTAGAGATTTCCTCCCGGGCAGGCGCGCATGCATCTTCGTTGGCGACGAGAAATCGCCGGAATTTGAGACGGGTCCACCGGGCACGCCGCAAGGATCCGTCATACCACCATTACTCCTTAATTTAGTTCTACTCGGGCTACCCGAGAAGTACGCGGATGACATCATCCGCGGCTACGCGGATGACATCATCCTCTGGATTCCCTGGGGAGGATGTGACGATCACGCCTAGCGAACGCTACAGGCAGGATTAGATGCGGTCCAGAATGACTTGCGTGCAACAGGCCTCGAGCGATCGGCTGCTAAGTCTGAATTCTTAATCTACAAACCCACAAGGAGAAGTCGTAAAACCCTGCGCGATGAGGAACGGGAATACTCCAAAATACGCATTATATTGGCAAATCGTACTCCCGTATCGCCCGTAGACAAAATTAGAATCCTGGGGTTACACTTGCAGGTAAATGACCATAACGGAGAGGCGATGCGAAGACATCGCCGTTCGGTAGATGACACGATCCGACTCTTGCGTCGCATCACGAATAGGCGCAATGGTATGCGTGGAGACCCGTGCAGGCTTACGCGATAAGGCGCATAACGTATGTGGCCCCCTACCTGAAGTGAATAGGGTGCGAAAAAAAAACAAGGTCGAATGAAGCTTACAACGACAGAAGCTGAGCTAGTTTGTATGGATTATGCAATGTAAGGATTAGAAGGTAAGGATTATGCAAGAAAATGTGAGGCGTGCAGACAGGACACAAGAGAAGAGAAGTGGTCAACACGAACGCGGCGTTCATGCTGTCCACTTTTCTTGTGTCCTGTCTCCACGCCTCACCTTTTCTTGCATAAGGTCGAATGCATGATACGAAAGGCTTTCAAAAGGGTGGTCGCCGTTCCACTCAATGCGAGCACCGACAATTTTCTAGAGCTCGTACTTCACGACTCACTTTAGTTAATCGAGGCGCACGACGTTGCGCAACAGGAACGATTATCTAATTCAAAGACAGGTCGATGCATCCTCGAGTCACACGGCATCACGTACCACAGCCAGCATGGAGAACAGATGGCGGTTCTGGCCTTAGGACGCAACCACGTGATCATGCCACCGCTTCCCAAGAACATGCACCCGACGCACCACGCCTGAAGACACAACAAACGAGCAAGAAACCTGCAGAAGTTTGGCGAAAGCGACGAGGCAGTGTACGTAGACGTTGCGCGATATGGCGGAGGGAGAAGCGCACACTTTATCGCTGTTGTGGACTGCACGGGTAGGTGCCTCGTGAGCGCCACGGTGACCACGGGACACACGCAGGCGGCCGAAGAAGCCGCAATAGCCCTAGCACTGGCCACGGTGCCGAATGCTGCGATCGTGATCCGCGACTCGCTGGCGGCAATCCGTGGCTTCGCGTTTCGCGGGAAGCGGCCCTCGTACTAAAAATTTGTGACAACGGTGACTCATCATCGCCCTCGCAACCTCAAAATTCTACGGTCTTCATCCTCTTGACTCCGCCACACACTGATGTCCCGCTCGCGGGCAACGTGGCGGCCCAAGCCACGGCTCGAGGTCTCACACGCCGAGCCGTCGCAGATTATGTGGCCGCCGCCTCCACCCCCGAGTGCGGGGCATCGGATCTGCCGGATCGGGACACTACAACAGAAATGCAGCAACAATAATCACAATGGGCGTGGGTCGATCGCCTGACCACGTTCAGAGACCTCACCCAACACTACAGACTCGAAAGACACGTTCCTGCCACCGCACGTTAAATTAAACAGGAATGAGGGCCGTAACTTTTCGCTTGCTCCAGACACACATCTACCGTAGCCCCGCCGCCTTACATCACTGCTACCCGGGTTTATATCCAACAGATGCCTGTAGAGCTTGCGGACAGAGAGCAACGCAGTGACACATGCACTGGGAATGTGCCGGATACTATGGTAATGAAACTACTTTCTTTCGGCGAAGCGTCCGTAATCGCGGCCGTTGCCACATTAAGGGAAGCCTCGAGCTCGCTTCTTCGCGATGCCGGCCCGGCTGCGAGAGCCACCGGGGACCTTCTCCGTCGTTGTCGCCGCCGCTGAGAAGCGGCTCTCACAAGTTCAGAGTCGGCAGACCAGCTCAGGGCCGTGCGGCAAGCCGAAGATGCCGCCCTAGTCCAATGACTTCGAGCCACCACTTGAGGTCACCAGAACAGAAACTGCCATACCATTCATTTATAAAGTTTCTTCTTCTTCCACAGAGAATTAGATGCATGTATTTATTAAACGTTTTCAGACCAGCAGGAAGTGCTAACTTCCTCACAGCTGCCATTTCACGTGGTCGAGGGAATTGGCTATAACTACTGCATACGTAAGCGTGTGCTCATCGAGTGACTGACGGGCTTTGTTCATTATCACAAATAGAACAGCATTTCAAAACAGGACACAGAGGACGCAAACACACAGTGCGTTGACTAAGAACTACGTGCAAGCTTGCTGAGCCTTTTATACAGAGCACTAAGGCAGTACCAACAAGACCATCAAAAGAAAACACACCTTGGTCAAAAGGGAAAGAAGGAAAAAGGGCAAAATAAAAAAAAGGAAACCTCGCCGCTCGTGCATTCTGCTTACAGCGCACTTTCAAAAAAATGGATTTCTTTCTTGGACGGCTTAAGAGACGTGATGCTGATGCCAAAAAAATTTAAGGGGTCAATTTCCAAAGCCTCTAAGATGTCCCTGGTGCATTCATCCGGTTATCTAAGCAATTCTTCACTCTGTCTTACATGGCTTACATGCGACAATGCAAGGCATGTTTGCCTTGCAAGTTGTACCAAGGTAAAAAATATAGCTGGGCAGGCCGTATACAGGGTAGGATGGATAACTGGTGCACCATTAGAGAAATGATGTGCTGCTGAGGGCGCAAGAAAACTATGTGGACTGAAGCAATTAGGAAATTTTCAGGCGCGAGTTGTTGGTGCAGGACAGGGGCTAGAGTTGTAGAGTTGTAATCAGTTGTTGGTGCAGGACAGGGGCTAGAGATTGCAGGGAGAGAACTTCGTCCTGCAGTGGACCTAGAAGTAGGCTGCTGCTGACGATGATGACGACTCCCACATGGAGGCAAACTTAAGTGCCTCGCCGGATTTATTCGTGGAGACAAGCATTCATACCACGATCAGTCTTTTTGTGCCAGTGATGGGTCTCACTTGTCTAGGGATTTCTTTTCGCACAATGAGTGTCATAGCCAAGTGGCAATGTTTGGTTGATAAGGTGGAAGATTGGGCGAGTTGCTGATAGATTATCGACATGTGTGCACAGGACAAAAGACGAGGACTGAAGGAAGTACACAACACAGGCGCTGACTTTAAGTGATCTTTATTTGTGAAATCGCCAGACCTATGTACATGAGCCAAACGTATGAAAAAACAACTTTTGCAATATGTCACACATGAATCCCTATTGCATCACAGCCACATACTTGATTTCGTTTTTGGGGAACGCAATAGACGGCAGGCTGATGCAGAGGTAACCCAGCCGCTGTATCTTGTCAGCCCCTATGATTTCACGTGTAGGCTGCTCTCTGTGTTTGAAGATTACGACGCAGTTTTGACATACAGGGTCATAATGACAGTCTCTGAAGTGAATGCGAAAACGACCTTGCACGGTGGTGTAAACATGGTAAAAATGCTCTTTCAATCGCTCGTTCAAACATCTGCCCGTTTGGTCTACTTATTTCTTACCGCAAGTCAGGGGAATCATGTAAACACCCAGTATGTATGCTCCAGACCGCTTCCTATGCTTAGTAGTGCTAATATTTTGTTGTGTGGCATGAGCATTCACATGCCTACAAAGCGCTGATAAGTTCTTCGCGAGCAGAAAATAGAACTTCAAAATCTACTTTACTGCCTATCTTCGTCAAGTTGTGCGATCTCCTGTGCAAGTAAGGAAGCCCCGTGACCGGCTCACTGTCTCTGGCAGCGCAGTCAGCTGGTGCTTTGTCTCCCAGTTTGATTTTCTTGAATAACTTTTCTGCTACGGAAACTAACGAAAGCTCAGGGTACCCAGCATATGTTAGGCAGGAGGCCTGCGCAAGGAAATTGCGTGTTAAATAGTGGAAGCAAGACTTATTTAGGACTTTGTGAAGCAAAGATTTATAATGCCGATATGAACAAGCTTGTAATGGGCCGACAGATAAGACAAAAGTGGCTTGCTCGCTCTAGGCTCGTACATCCAGCACAAGTGATCTCTAAGGTTACTAAGTCGCAAATCTAAAAACCTTAACGAGCCATGTACTGGTAGTTCATGCGTCAGGACAAGTGGCGACAAACACTCGTTGAATTGGCAAGGTGCAGGTAAAATAGCAGGCTCAAAGCCTTGACCTTCACTCGCAAAAAGTAACAAGGAGTCGTCCACAAAACTGAAATCTTTTACAGCCACTGCGTTACTAAGGCGGTATGCAAGAAGTCGGTCATGATAAGCGAGAAAACTGTCGCCTAAAATTGGTGCTATGCATGAACGAATGAGCACACGGCTTTTTTAATGTAAATGTGTTCATTCAATGAGGCCAACGTTGACACTAAGTATGATCCAAGCAGCTCAAGGAAGCTGCTTGCCGAAACAGCAGTAGCATTCTGGAACGCGACTGAGCCGTAGTTGTCAATACAATTCTCTACCCACTGTAAGAGCGTATCATCCGATAAATTGTGGTACTGGTCTTTGATGTCAATAGAGCAGGCATTGAGGCCTTTGTCATTACTTGATATATACGCAATGATATCATTAGAGACTTCTAGCAAAAAAGCGATTATCAAGTATGAGCAGGTCAAATTCCTCCCGTAAAAACAAAGCAACCAATTTCTGCCAAGTCCCCTTGTCAGAGGTAATCCCTCGTAGCGGCCAGTCAACTTTCAGGGTTTTGACTGTGACAAACAAATCCAAGCTAGGCTTTCTGCTTTTGTTAGTTGAACGGGCTAACAGATTTAAACTGAAAAGCCCACGCGGCTGTTCACTCTGTGTTCGAATGTCGTGACAACATATCGCTTTTAAAATTAAGAACGGAAGCCAAAAAACTGTAGCGCACTGAGTCTAAATCTGTGTGTTGGACCAATGTACATTTGCGCCTTACATTTATTCGAGTATTTGTGTGCTGTCACTTTTCGCAAGATGTTTAGACCTTGATAAAAGCCTAACCCATAAAAATTATCCCTCAGCCTGTCATTAGGTCACATTTTAGTGCGTTAACTACCTCCTTCTGCAGCAAGTGTTACATTGGATAAAACGGGAGCGGGTTCCACGAACATTTAATAACGAAAGTAATAAAAAATTTAACAACATGTTCTTAGGTGATCTAGGCGTTGTCTACGAAAAATTTGAGAACGCGTTCTTAAATTAGTTATTATCTTCGTTGTTAACTGTTCGTGGAAGCCGCCTCAGGAGTTGCTCTAATGACAGCCTGCAGGAACATCGTTACCAGTCGTAGGTGTTAACACATGTAAACATATCACAAACCATTGTAAAAACGCGACAAAACACGGCAAAAGGCGCTGGAAAGTGCATAAATACTGGGCATGTTCAACACAAGAAACCACTAACTGCATCAACGTGACTTCTGCAGGGATCTTCAAACAAAAATTATTACTCGAACAAGTGAAAGTACGATATAGAGGACAGCATGGGTTATATGTCATGCATTGTGAATTTATGCGGCGAATCTGGTGCTCTTACGCGTGTAATAACTATGTAGTGAGGTCAGTTGCTGTTCAGCACACATTCTCTTCGTTGTTTTATTTTACTGGTTTAATCATGTTTCACGAGACCTTACATACAATGCTGAAATCAATCTTTGGGGCAGTTTGACCTTACCTTCATCCACATTCCTGTCTTCCTTTTTTTTGTTTCCCGCACCACGTAGGCATTTTTTCAGGAGCCGTTGCGGAATTTCACTGTGCTCTTACATTTACATGACAGATGTCTGTGTTTGAAGAGCACAAACCAATTTGAGCATAACAATTTGTTGCGTGCTGATGGCTATGGGTGGCTAAGCAGTGAACATATTGCTAAACATTTTTTCAGTGAGTGAAGCCCTTCCGTAACTGTTGAGTTTTGCAGTAATGAAGTGAAGCAGAATACTTGCCCTCGTTTAATCTAGATGCCGCTTTTAAAGCGAAAGCTTTACTGACCGCGTCGAGCCCGAATTTCGCCGTCGCCAGCAATTTAAGCTTCATATGACCGCAGCTGCACCGTAGCCTTGGCAACGCATCACGTGACTCACCGCGCCGAGCTCCACCACCACCGCCGTCTTGGCGCATGTGCTCTCCGCAGCTGGGTCACCGCCTGGCTTCGTGACTCGCGCGTGCCTCGCTCAGAGAAGCGTCGCGCTCTCCTAGTCAGTGCGAGCGTGGCCATGGATGAAAGCGAGGCCGGGCCGTCTTCTGTGAGCGTTGCGTGGGAGCGGGAGGCTGTGAGCCGTCGTCGGCAAGCGGCCTCTGACCACCACGGAGATATCGCCCTGCGAGCTGTTTCGCTGGAGAGGCCCCGGAATGCAACAGGCGTCGCACCGTGTAGATCAATACAGTGACCGCGTTCGCACCCTGTCCGTTTGTGCTTCAATGCTGCGCATGCTCACGTTGTATCTTCGCATATCGAGCATTTGCGTTTTCCCTGTGGCACAACAGGCGTTGCACCGTCGAACGATGCATGTCTACCAAAGCTTAACCACAGTCATGTCTAACCACTAACATAGGCATAGCCGTTATACCTGGTATAAAGATGATTGCACACTTAAGTATAATAAGTACAGCTAAATCAAAGGTTAAACAAGTGAAACGAAGGCATAACCATGCTGAACCAAGCTTTCGCTTTGCATATTTCTTTGTGCCATCGTTTATCTAACTGCCTGCTATGTCAGTGAGTATGGCACAGCACTTAGCTATGCCTTTATAGATCCCTGAAAATTCTCACGCAAATGGTAATATTGCATATCATATACTTTCCTAACATTGATGGGTTCCAACCAGCTCCTTTAACACTTTGTCCTGAAATTTTGAGCAGCGTGATGTAAACCTGGAACTTTCAGTGGAAGGACAGAACTATTAGCTGACCGGATATAGCACCTTTACAGGCAACAAGTTAACCACAGTACTCGTTTCATGCCCATTGCTTAAATGGTCCTAAAAAATTCAGCACATCTCATTATTTGTTAAATTGGCACAAGCAAAGAGGCAAAGACTAATGTGTTATTGAGATGTCCGAATGCTCATGTGATTGGTGTTTAATCCAATGTGAAGAAAGCCCCATGTGTTGCTATGGTGTTGATCTGGATTGATTATTGTTACGTCGGTAAACTGTGTGTGCACTCCGAAGATATACAAAATATTGCTGGTGGTGTTGCGTAATTTGGTCACGTACAAAACAAAACATTACATTTAATATCAAGAGAACATTCACTTTTAAAGTTTTTGTAATGTGGGGTCATAATTTCCTTGTATGGTCAGCATTGCTACGCATCCAGTTGCTTAATAAAATAAGTTCTGTAGATATAAAGAATTGATTAGAAAATTCAGAATCTTTTATTTACTGCAGCCATAGATTGCTTTACTGATAGGCTCTTCAAAAGAATATCGTGGTTCTTAAGTCTTTTTTGCTGGTACCTATGAACCACCCTAGATGGATTAAAATACTTACCAGGATTGTCCTAATATTCGTAATTTCATTCTAGTCAAAAACACCTTTTCAGATGACAAATATTAAGGGTCCATAATACTTAACAAAACATTCTGGAAATATCTGCAGCCATTCATTAAAATTTGATAGCTTTCGGAATGCTATGATCAAACCTCAGATCACAACATAATAATGATGCTGACACGACATGAAGTTTTCAAAATATTTTGTGTGTGCAGTCTGCAATGGTAGAAACTGGCTATCGCTTATCTGAAAACATAAGGTGCCCAAGTACACTTGACCTTGTGGCATTCAATGGCCAAGCACTGTCAAATAATTTGTTATGCTACATTTCAACATTTATATGTTACTCGTTCGCAAGTAGAATAGTATGTAGTTGATTTACTTAGTTTCCAGGATTTTACCTATCAAGGACTGCGATCTCAACGAGCCAATACTTTTCGTGTGGATTCCTTTCTTACTCAAGGACACCACAGCTTGCACACCATCAGCCTGCCACGTTGATTTTCGTGTTCAATGTGGCGGTAGAAGATACAAAATGCCCTCTTTTTGAAATGATTGCTTTGCTCCATGCCGCACCCCCGGCCGCGAAAGTGTTATTGCTTTATTCCGAGAAACTTTTGATAATGATGCCCAATTCGTAGAGCCCTGCTAAAAAGTGTGGACCCCTGTGCCTTTGTGGGAATTTTACACTTGTGGGTATTGTTAAGGCTTCCTTTGACATATTTCCTTTGACATCAAATAGAAATGTCCATGTTTCAGTATAAAAGCAACATGATAGTTGAGGTTCTGCTTTGTGTGATATGCAATATTCAGCTGAAGGTGATCAGCAGTAGTCGGACAAGTGATGTGTAAGGAAGAGAAATTTTTACAAGGGGGTTGCCTTTGCTAGGCCAACAACTCTTTGCCTTTATATAGTTCACTTTTCTCTTCTCCATCGTCATATAGGAGGAGGATCGGGTGCGTGAAGCAGAGTGAGGTAAGTTCCTATGCTCAACAGGGAGTTTTAGTGGGGATAGTGAGCTATGTGGAATAAACAGAGGTTTCCTTAAACTGCTCAGATTGCTAAGTGTCTCGGTGTTTGTGTCTGCGTCGGTTATATACCGCGAGGTACGTTCTTAGACAATAAATTTTGAACCAATAGCTCTCCTTACATGTGTGGAAATGTAGGTATGCACCACTGAGGCCACTAGTAATGTCCCCCTGGGGCCACTGGGTACATGTAGCTCTTCAATGGATCTCTTTTACACGGACTTGTGCATGCGCCAATAGGTGTGTGCCACTGCAAAGGTGCCACACTTTATACACTATCTTGGATGATGAAATGGGTTAGGGGGTATCACAACAAGCACCTACGTAGTGAAATCGACGTATGTATTGTAAATATCAGCTGGAATTCTATATGGTTGAATTTTTTTCCCTTGCAAAGAATAGTCCTGTTCAGCCTGAGACATCACCTGCTTGACTACAGTTGTCGCATTATGACCATCTTGTCTTGAACAAGCCATGTTATCTAGTTGAGTAGTTTGTCTTGTAGGTACTGCACAGTGCTAAAGAAATTGGTAGTGTTCGCTGTGCGACCATGGGTTCTTTTTTCTTTGTAGCTGCATGTTATATGACAGCGTGACATGTGGTAGTAAGTTGTACTTATATATCAATCAAGGGAGGCGGATTCGAGGAGGGCAGAAGATTAGTCTGGGTGATGAAATAATAAGTTCGCAGGCGCTACTTGGAACCATGGGTGATGGTTCAACCTTTCGTATGCGTACATGTCCCCGGCATACCAAAGAAATCATTGGTTCCCGTCAGTGGACTACAACAACTTGCTCTCGCGTACATCTGGTCAGAATACCAGACATATGTTCATGTTTACACAGACGGCTCCGCGTCATCTGAGGCATCGACAGCAGCTGTTGTGATACCAGCCCAACAGATGACTCGAGCTTTCATACTAGACCATATTTCAACATCAACCGCTGCAGAGCTTGTGGCTATTCAGGAAGCGATTCGCCACATTTGCGGGGAAAGACCTCGAGAGTGGTGCATTTTCACGGACTCAAAACCCGCGCTGCAAATTTTGGGATGCTTCCTGCGCCACACCGCATATCAGGTTCTGGCCCTGCAGATCACCGAGCTACTTTCAAACGCTCAAGAAAAACATCACCGCAAAGTGTTCCAATGGATCCCGGGACACTGTGGGCTCAACGGTAATGAGATGGCCGATGCTGCAGCAAGGCGCGCCCTCAGCAATGGCCTGCGAACTGTAGTGCCATTCTCCAGACCGGACATCACATGCCTCCTGTCGGAATTAAGGAGGAGTGCAACGAGAAGATACTGGGCCCAGCCAGACGCTCGTCACGTCCGCCTTAAAAGCCTGGATCCCGATATGAAATTTCCCATTCTGCGTGGAATTCCACGCCCTCATACATGCCTGATACACAGACTGCGATTAGGCGTCGCCTTCACGCGCAAATATTTGCACATTATTGGACGGACAGACTCCCCGGACTGTTAAGTGTGTGGCGCTGTAGAGACTATAGAACATGTGCTCGTGATGTGCCCTGAGTTTGCGCGAGAAAGACTGACATTGGCAGATACATTGAGACATTTACACAATGGACCACTGTCGGAGGACCTCTTGCTAGGCGCGTGGCCACAGAGTTGGCAGACGACCGAGACAATGCCTGCACTTTCACGTTTCCTAGGTGATACGGGCCTGGACTCACGCCTGTGATACCAGTTGTGTAATGTGTCATTCACCTCGTTCCTCCCATTATCATCCCCCATTGTGACCCTTTTTCTTCCCCTCTTCCCCTTCCCTTACGTAGAGCAGCAGGCCAGATGCTCCATTATCCGGCCGACCTTTCTACATTTTCCAATCAATAAAATACTCCTTCTTCTTGGCACAGGACAGGGGTAATTGGAGCTCGCAGGGAGAGGCCTTCGTCCTGCAGTGAACATAAAATAGGCTGATGATCATGATATAATAATAATTAAAAATTTCGTAGGTACTAAAAGTGACTTTCACTACATTTATTTTCCTTCGAGTGATCGGGGCTACCTGGCCTACTTTGTATTATTCTCTGTAATATTATCTATGACTTGCAAAAACAAGTGTGGCCTGTTCTAATAGATCCAAGGACTGCCCAATAGCTCCTGGTGCTGTGTTCAGCTATTCAGTTTTGGTCTTGGTGGCAACTATGGATTTCCAGTTCTACTGAAGCTTGCGAAAAGCTTGAAATTTCCGTCGTGCTTATTTACATGCTCATAACCAGTTTATTGGGTTAGGTCTCTTTCATTATGCCAACAATTGTTGGTTCTACTGTCGTACTTGCACATTTGATCGTGAAGCTACAATAAATTTCCAGACATTTTATTGTTTTGTCAAACATATCGGATCTCCTTGAAGGAGCCATTATATTAAACACATACACCAAGACAAAGTAAAGCTCCCTTCAACATCATAAAATTCCAAAAAGGAGCATAATAATCTCCCGGATATCTTTATAACTGTTTTGAACAGGAGCTTAAATGGCCTCCCTGAAATTCCTATTTATGAAAGATAGCTCCCTAGAAACATAGCTCCCTAATGCTGCCAAAGTACCTCCCAGGCTTTCGCCTATATGTTCATATATAAAGCAAAATGTGAAATCGCCAAACTATACGTAAGAGCTCCCTTACGCAAGGCTCCCAAAATATAGGAACAATTGCACCCAGATTTACACTTAGCACTTACACAGGAAGCAGAAATAGTTTTCCAAAGGTATCCTTAAGAGCTCCCTCAAGAAGGGAAACCGCTCCGAAAGGATCTGTGTAACAACTCCCACGCTTCTGTGAATTCCCAAAAGATCCAAAATAAGTAAGCCAACTTATGAAAGCTTCTAAGGTACCTAATAGAGACACCCTGTATAATGGGATTAAAAGGTGGAATAAATTAGTGCGGATATACTACAGAAACACCTGCAGTCAGGTCTTCAAAGTAGCAATACATTTCCCCCAAAGCTCCTCATAAAAAATCCCACAGTCCCGACGTTCAAAGCACGAATCAATAACTCCTAACGTTACTCACGAAGACTGCAATAGGTTTCAATAACGGACGGCCATATTAATGCCACAGTGGATTGTCGTGACGCGGTTCAATATGTTTTGCCCTTGGTCCACAATTTAGCAATTTCAGTTCCAAAATTGAAAGAAACACGACATACTGACGTTTTGCTACGCACTCGTAACGTAAATCTATAGCGAGAAGGACGCAATGAAACAAAAATTTCTGTGAATGTGCTACTGGACAGGCTTAATGCGTTTGCCTCTGCAGCAAGAAGGCGTCCGGGACAACGGCACGCTTATCCACATAGGCTCTATGGAAATTTCGTACCCTTGACAAATGCAAAAAAAAGAACACGCTACACTTGTATCCCGTGCTTCATGTCAAATTATTAGCGGCTATTAAATGAGCAGCCCCCAATTTCCAGCACTCCTTACCGTACTACGAACAGCACGCTACCAGGATTCACGGCGATTGGGCGTATGTAATGCCCACTACATTTTAAATGTAGAAGTAGTGACAAGCGAAGCGAAAGTTAGAAAATGAATAATTGCAAGGAGCGCATAATCCAAACTACCGAGTCAGGTTGCTGGTTCTGCATTAGCCGTTGTCATTTCCGTTCATGCTGGTTTCAGATTAAAATATGTTCAGGTTACATATTTTAGCCATATTTATTTACGTTGTGCAACAATGCCTGGTGCTAAGTTATAACCTCGATGGAGCGTCTTTCGATACTTCCCACTTTTTCTTGCTGTATGTGTGCTTTGGTTTCTTGACAATGCACTCACACACAAAGGACTGGGTGTCTTCCGCAACAAATGGAGCACACTTTGCTATCACAGCTGCGCAAGACGTGGTTTATAGCAATCATGATACATATCCTTTGTCCTTGAGGCATCGCTACGTAGACGTCTCACGTAGTACTCCCGCGTATTTGACGCTCGGATTTCAATTTGCGTGTTTTAATTCTTATGCATATGTATATATTTTTGTGTAGATTTAAATTTCATTAAACATCGACAGTGTTACATATATGTACTTCGAGCCAAATGAGAAGTAGTTGATGAACCTCCCTTGGGCTATTTTCGTCTGGTCCTTTCCCCGTACACTAGAGAGCTCTGTCGACGCGCTATATATTTCGAGTGCCCAAAGTCGCGAACCCAGGCTGCATTGAATTGGTTCACTTTGGTAGCGTTCGTCAATCTGAGAGGAGCAAAATCGCGCTCGATATTTGCTCTTCAGCTCCGTAGCTCAGTAGGATGGGCGATATTTGGGCGAGGTTTCTCGCTGAGTACGCAGACTCAAGAAGGCGCTGCGGCTATTTTAGTGTGACATTAGCTGTTACTGTCGCATTCAGAAGGTCTCACTGCCAGTAGCAGCAGCAACGACAACTAGGACATGAGTCGTTCTTGTGGAAAGGTGCTTGCCTGGTAATTTTGACAGCCCAGATTTTTCTGGAGAAATAACGACGACAACGCGGTGCTTCATACACTAAAAACAGATTAGTACTCATAAATAGGCAAACGTGTGCACATTGAAAACTATGATATATGATTCAAATGAGACTACTGGCTATGGCGACGCAATGCTATACAGCCTGTGATACATGTCGGTGTTCAGCCCTTCAAATCAACGGAGAGGTGAATAGGAAGAATACCAGAGCCGCACATTGCCGCCGCCTGTCGCGTATATATTAGTGATTCTTGTATTCAGGAGGGTTTTGTTCGGTAATGCCTCGTGACCTTGCAAGTAAAAATTGGGACGCATTGAGCGTAGTACAGGACTTGCCGATGGCCACAGCTTCAAGGCTGTAATGATTTCCATGCTCTAACACCGTATTGTGAAGAAACATTAAAAACGTGCGGAACTCGTCACATAGAAGGCAATCATCACGACGAGATAGCGGACGCCAGTGTTGCTATCGAAATTTCTTTGCGAGGCTGGGCCAAAGTGCAATCCAGAGAACATGACACAAGCACTGGGTATTGTACTCGTGAAACATTGCCCGCATATTCGCACATTAACTATCATTAACTTTCAGCGCGTCTTTCTTTTGCTATTTCTCGGTGTAAATTATATGCGCGCTTTATTGAAGGCCTCCTTCGACTATCTGTAAGAAAAATTTAAGTTTAAAGAGAGGGTCAGAAGGCGTGTTACTTTGTTTAATGAAGTCCGCCTGTCCTTCACCTTTAGATTTGCTGCTCTTCCGCGTGTTTTTCTCTCTATTCTATTGTCAGACTACTGCGCAGCAGTTCCAGCTGCCGACGAATCGTTCTTTGGCCCTGAACTCAACACAAAAGAAGCAATAATCACGATGATATATCATAAGCCAGTGTTGGTGTCGAAATTTTTTTGCGAAGATGGACAAAATTGCAATACAGAGCGCATGACACAAACACTGGGTCTTGCGCTCATGAAGCATTGCCTGCAGATTCGCACACTAACTATTGCAAACTTTCAGTGCGTTTTTCTTCTGCTATTGCTCACTGTAAACTATATGCTCGCTTTATTGAAGGCCTCCTTCGCGTACCTGTAAGGCAAATTTCATTTTAAAGAGCGGGTCATTACATGTGTTATTTTGTTTACTTAAACTCCTACTGTCCTTCACCTTGAGATATGCTGCTCTTGCGCGTGTTTTTCTCAGTATTCCATTGTCAGACTACGGCGCAGCTGTTCCAGCTGTGGACTCATCGTTCTTTGATGCTGAGCTCAACTCAAAAGAGGCAATAAACCCGCTCATATAGCAGACACCAGTGTTGGTGTCGAAATTTCTTTCCGAATCTGCACTGAAGTGCAATACAGAGTGCATGACATAAACACTGGCTCTTGGGCTCGTGAAGCATTGCCCGCAGATTCGCACAATAACAATCGTCAACTTTCAGCGCGTCTTTTATTTGCTACTGCTCGATGTAAACTATATGCACGCTTTATTCATGGCCTCCTTCGAGTATCTCTATGACCAATTTCAGTTTAAAGAGCGGGTCATTACACGTGTTATTTTGTTTACTTAAACTCCTGCTGTCCTTCACCTTGAGATATGCTGCTCTTGCGCGTGTTTTTATCAGTATTCTATTGTCAGACTACCGCGCAGCTGTTCCAGCTGTGGACTCATCGTTCTTTCATGCTGAGCTCAACTCAAAAGAGGCAATAAACACGATCATATAGCAGACGCCAGTGTTGGTGTCGAAATGTCTTTGCGAATCTGGATGAAAACGCAATACAGAGTGCGCGAGACAAACACTGCGTCTTGCGCTCGTGAAGGACTGCCCGCAGATTCGCACAATAACTATCGTCAACTTTCAGCTTGTCTTTCTTTTGCTATTGCTTGGTGTAAACTATATGCACGCTTTATTAAAGGCCTCCATCGAGTATCTGTAAGACAAATTTCAGTTTAAAGAGCTGGCCAGTACGCGTGTTAGTTTGGTTACACAAAGCCCTCCGGTCCTTTACTTTTAGATATGCTGCTCTTCGTTTGTTTTATCTCAGCAGTCCATTGTCAGGCTACTGCGCAGCTGTTCTAGCTGTGGAGGAATTGTTCTTTGGAATGATCTGATAAGAAAATAATTCTGTCTATTTCAAACATATCAGGCGATGAGCATCAAAAGTAGACAATGCTTCACGCAGGGAAGTGTGATGGCACTCACCGCATATCTTATGAACGGCTACAATTTTTCTTGTGAAGTACGCAATGAACTCAGTAGCAGACGTTGCTGTTTTATTGGCTTTCGCAGACGCGATGCTGAGCCTGATCACCTACTGTGTGATTGGCGACATATTACGACGAACAGCGCAATTAAGCGGAACAATCAAGGGGATAGGCGACACAGTTTCTTCATTGTGGCGAAAGACATAGGAGGCGAAAAACTTTGAAAAAAGCAAAACGCACGCAGGCCAAAGAAATGATGGTACTATTACCCACAGATTTAAACCACGCGCTGGGGACGAGGGGGGTAGAGAGAAGGGAAAGCTTGGTGATGTAGATACGGCGATCTCCTTGTCATACGTTTTAAAGATTTCCGGGCTGACACGGATAGGCTGTGCACGACAATCGCGAAGGCCTCGATTATCTTGTGTACGCTGATCTGTGTGCCTCTTGAGAAGAGCGACTTCTCAGGCTTCGACCTGCACCCACATGACCGGCCGTGCAAAGCCATGCTGGGGCAATACTTCTGTTTCACTTTATTAACTTGTTTCTAGGGGTGATATCTAAGGCAACGCTTGGTAAGCCTTTTGTAGGACTGGCCGCAGCTCAGAGAGATGTCATAAACAACCCCCGTGACGGAGCTGTTGAAGAGTAACTAATGATGATGCCACACATTTTAGGGCCTGTCTGTTTTTTACTTGACGCTGCCGTCTGCCTATATATTTGAATAATTTGTAATGTTTTCTGCTGCTTCGTCGTAATACTAAATGCGCTTTCACTCAACACTTCTCCTCGACTCCACAAAGTCCAGAAGACAAGCCTTCTTTCACTAAAGGCGCCGTTGCGCTTCATGAACAGTATTACACGTTTCTTCCCACGAGGAACGCCTTGAAAATGCGCCGCCGTCTCAGGCCAGATGCGCGGACCGAGCAATTTATATGATATAGAGCATATTCCTTCAATACGCACAGCCGAAGTCCAATTCTTTAAGACTTATATGTGTTTCCTTTGATTTGTTTTCCTTATCAAGCGACAACATGGTGAAATGCTCAGCTTTTGCTCGCCAACGCTGCAACTGTGAGTATTCCACTGACAGATCAAGTGGGAGCCGTGTAGGAGGTCTGGCGAAAATCTCACCTCAACAGCTTAAAGCAATGAATATGGCTGAAAAAGAACAAGGAGAAAATGTGTGGCGACTTTGTCTGCTTCGCTTTCTTTCCAGGAGCATAATTGGTGGTTCTGTTAGCCTTGTACTCCTGGTTATTATGCGTGGTAGCGTCCGTGTATATATTATGACCGAGCTTGACTGACTTCGAAGAAGACAACGGATGGAACGGCCGATGGACCGCTTTCCTTACCTTCAACATAGAGTGCTGCGGTGAGTTTCTGATTTGTTCACTCAGCAGGAAGGAAAATATGCGTGAGGGAATCTGTTTTGCATCGACGCAAACTGCGTTGGTGCCTTTCTCACAAAGTGAGCGCCGCGCTACCGATAAAAGATTTCCAATGTGTGCCAGCATGACTTGCTCCAGTTGAACTGCTCATGCTGCAGGCACAGCACCTGAGGCATATTATTCGACGCAGCATAAGCTGCATGAAATCTTTTTTTGCGAAATGCAGCTTGTGGGTGATTCGGCATGACAGCCTGTTATTGGTTCCGCTTTCTTTAAACAGAAAACAAGAAGATACCACTCGGTGCCTATTTCCAATGATTATTTTAGTATCGCGTCAGTCTTTTTGCAGAGGAGAAGCAGTCATAGTGTACTTGTGGCAGAGTGCACAGGGTTCAAGGTTTAGCTCAGGTAGGTTACTGGAAGTAAGCGTTTTTTTTTCGTGTACTTGGCTTTAGAAGGCATGGTTTTTGGATGGTTAGCTCGATTTGTAGCCCACACGGTCCATGAACCAGCACCCATGCCTGAATTTCGAGTGCTTGTTTACTTCAGGTACACACAACGCTATGTTCTAATCTACGGGAAAATCTCTAGTAAATGGTTCATTCGTCCTATCTTTGACTCTGTTGTATGCGGCAGAATTTAATGCACATTTCATAAACTGTGTTTTTAAGTTCACGCAATGGCCACATTTTACAGCCAAGCTGTTTATGGTTCGTATGTGGAAAAATATGTGTCTGAGATGTTGAAAAAAAAAATCCAACCATCGTGTGGGGCGATCAAGGTGACAGTGCAGAACAGGTTCAAGCTCAATGGCATATACCCCTGTGGACTTTCTCGTCTATGATGATGCGTATCGAAACGTCAGTGTACATGTATAAAGTAAGACAATAAAAAGAGAACAAAATGAAAAAGCAGTAATATAGCAAAAAAGAAGAAAATTCAGAGCACATCCACTATGTGATAATGGATGACCAGCGAAGCTGTTTAACACATGACACAGAGGTGATCCAAAGTACTGAACAAAGGTACGAACATATTTGTGCCCTAATCTGTGATCATCGCAGCGATACAGCTGCGAACACACATTCACGTTCCACCACTTATAAATGTGTCTGTCACGTAAAACAATGTGTGGTTCGTGCCTCTTTAACTAATGACTCATACCATCGTACACGTGGCCTACCTATTCCTACGGCATAAGAGAACTTCTACGCTGGAATAATGCGCTGTACAGTGTACTAGAATGGGGGCAGCAGGTGCACTGCCGTATCCCCTTGCACCGCGCCGGCGCCGCTCACTCAACGTCGACTGCTCTGGCGCCCGTCAGGGGCGCTGTCGCCTGTTTTCCAGGTCCGTTTCCAGGAAAAGGACAAAGGGAAGCAAGGAGAGGTAGAAGAGAGTGAAAGCGTGATTACCGCTGGCGACTGAAACCTGGCTAGGTGCTCAGAAGCAACTGTGAAGAGGGTGAAAGGCGATAAAAGAGTGGCGGTAGGGACATTTTCTGGGCAGACACTGGGTTCTGTCATGGAGCGAGCAAAAGAAAAGCTCCCGGAAAATGCCCACGTGCGCAACCTTGTCATAGTAGCAGGTGGACTAAATGACGTCCTATATCGGAAAGCGATAGGGCTAGCCCAGCGCTTGGCGAAGGGGGTGGACGACTTGCACGAGCAGTCCCCTCATGTGCAGATCGTGGTGTGCACGGTGCCGGAAGTGCCTGTACGTGACAGCCCCGTGCAAAGAGCCGTAGTGGCTGCTAATGAGGCGATATGGAAAATAAGCCGAGAGAAAGGCTTCGAGGTTATCGAAGTAAACAGGGAAGTGAGAAGGTTTGGTGGTTTTAAACAAGAGGGGCTCCACTTCAATTACAGGCTGGCACGAGTAGTGGGCTGGCGACTTGGTGGTCACGCTGTTGCTTTTTTAGGGGGCCCACGGGCGCTCAGGAGGCCAGAGTAGATAGTAATGAAGATAGTCCCCTAGTGGAACTTCAGAAGAACATCGCCGTCGATAACAAAAAAGGAGGAAGGCAAGAAAGAGAGCTCGCCATGCAATAGGCCACATAAACATGCAGGGCGTCAGAAGAAAGGAAAAGTGGGCGGAGATTAAGGAGCAGTTAAATAAAGAACAAATAGGGGTGTATGCGGTTACAGAAGCGCACTTTAGAGACTCGGAAGTGCCGCCAGTGATTGAGAATTATGTTAGGGAAGGGTGCAACAGAACAAAGCCGGAAAGAAAGGGAAGGGGAGTCGGAATGCTCATCCATCAGCGAGCCAAATGGAAAAGAGAAAATTCAAAATGTCAAGAGCATCTTTGGTTATCAGGAACAATGAGTTGGAAAAAAACTTGGCATAGCGTTACGTATATGTGGACCGGAAATAATTGCACAGAGAAGAATGAACAGTTAGTGGAATGCATAAGCGCTGATATTGAGAGTTTCGGGAATGGTGCTAAAATTATCGTATTAGGTGGCATGAATGCCCACATGCAGGATTCAGATGGCTATACCGACAACAACGGGAAGTCAATGCTAGACCTTTGTGTGCAACATATATAAGCTCGTTATCTGGAATACAGGGCCTAAGTGTGAAGGGTAGATCACGGGGGAAGTGGGAAACCGGTAATCAACCATTGATTACTGCCTAATGACAGAAGGAATTCATGATAAGTCGAGAGAAATTGTCATTGATGAGGAAGGGCATAGCAGCATATGGAGCAACCATAAACGCATCATTTTGAAAATGGGATATGTAGTTGGCAAAGAGAGCAAGGAGTGCAAAATGGCCAGTCCAAATTTTAACGCTGAACAAATAAGAAATATAGTCAGTGGAGTCGAGAAAGAACTTGACAAATGGCCAAATAAAGAGTGGGAATATAGTGAGCTTCTATGTGTGATAACGACATAAATGCGGAAGGAGGAACAATCTACTCTTTGGATAGGAAAAAAAGAAACCGAAAAGCTGGTGGAACAGGGTATTACAAGAAGCGATCGCCGAACGACAAAAATCATCCCGACAGCGCAGACAGGCAAAAACGGCGCAGTTGCTGCAGGATGAAGTAACCAGTAAATAGCAAATATACTTGGAGAAAAACTATATGGTTCAAATAGTTGTGCAAGCAAAATTAAAAGGTGAAAGTGAACGTGTGTTGTCTGGTGCGTACATTCCTTATTTCTTTGCAAATAAGCAATGCTATTGCGTAAATGTCGCTGGAATTTCCGTCCTTTCGGCGTCATGGCGCGTTAACGTTAAGAACGATGTAATGTACATAAATAACCAGCTAACCAGCTTAACGTGCGCAGAAGTGATGCCTAAGCAATAAATTTTGCGCATAGACGGGGCAGCGTGAAAATTGTTCCTTTAGTACAACCAACTTTCGCGCTGCAGTGCCCTCATGCGAAAAAACAAAACAAAATGTTTTGTTTTTTAATTCGGCGCGGTGTTGCTCGAAACCCGGAAGTGCGGTTGTGCACTAACCGTTGTGGCCTAAGCGTTGTGGCCTACCCACACTCACCATATTATCGATTAGCAGGAGAATATACTCGAGGGCCCCTAGATAGGCTCACTGCAGCGTCCTTATCTAGCCTTTAACAGGCTTGATCAAAACACCGCCAAACCTACGTAGACCAAGTAAAACCATAATTTATTCCACTGCACAGTGAGAAAGTGCACTAAAAGAAGGTTCGTTCATTGCACGTCGTGAATGTTGCTTTTATTACCACTGCACACTGTGGAAGTGCACCAAGAGAAGGTTCGTCCGTTGCACGTCGTGAATGTTGCTTTTAATACCACTGCACTCTGCGAAGGTTTACCGAAAGAAGCTTCGTGTGTTGCGAGTCGTGAATGTTGCCTTTATTATGACCCAAACGGCAACGAGCGACAGCCGCTTTACCGCCACTCATAGAAAAGTTTCAGGGGACGCTCCGAAACGCGCCACCAGTCGGCGGCGACAGGAAGTGCGGGAAGCTCTGCCGCATTGTGAGCGCACCACACCTCTTCTATCACCCTACAATGAACGCCAATGAAGCCAGCTGTGGCAGACGAAGAGGCTCCAGCCATTGCTGAGGATGACAGTTTCTTGCACAACAGAGCCAGCTGTCGATGAAGGCCACGACGAACGCGCGAGCAGCGGCAGTAGCGCGCTTGCTCGGTTGGCGCCGATAATTTTTAGCACTTTTATTTGAAAAAGTTGTACAAAATATCTTTTTCAGAAACATCTGTTCTTACCTTTGTGTCTGGAACATCTCTGGGTCCCTCGTGTGACAAGAGTTGTTCAAGGACGCGTTCAATTCCCCGGCCCACAGGCCTATGCGCCATTCAGCTAGCTGCTGCAGAAGTACTTGACTGATCTGCTAGGTAATTTATCCGTTCTTATACTCGCAAACTCTTTTTAATACCATTGTTACCTCTCGGAAGAGTCACAAAACGGCGCCGAGTTAATGGAGTTAGACACCGTGTAAATTAGAACCACAAGCATGAAACAATTATGCGATTATCAAATCGGTGTCATTTTTTTCTCTTCAACAGTCACCTATCACTTTTCTGAAGAGCATAGTCATGATTATGATGATGTTAAATCATCACTTGCCCATACTGTGCTCCGGTTATGACGTGAGCTATTTTACTGCCCACAATCTGTAATGTAGCCATTTGGCAGCGTTTGCAGCCAGCACTTTAGTATTTACAAAAAAATTTCTCGGAGTTAAATTACTCGGAGTCGGTTTCACGAAGGACGTGTCTCCGAAGGAGCCGATAAATCAACCTACAAAGAAAGTTAAGCAAAGCTGTCTGTGTGCTAAGTCGTTGTCGCCACATACATACGTACACTCAGCGGCAGTGGCACGAGCGAGACCTTCTTCAAGCAGCTAACAATAATCCGTTACTACGCAGGAACTTCGGAAACCTTTGGAAACGCCCACCACCACACTGCAGCGCCAAGAGAGACTGTCATTGGGCCTCAAGTCAACACGGACCATACGTCACTGACAAGAAAATATAAAAGGCTGTGCTACCCACGTAGAGCCTACACACACTCAGCGGCAGTGGCCAGGAACGAGACCGTCTTCAAGCAGCTTAAGATAATCCGATGCTACGCAGGTTGGTTTTTTCACCTTTTCACATTTATTT
The DNA here is from genome assembly GCF_050947875.1 of Dermacentor variabilis. NCBI lineage: Eukaryota > Metazoa > Arthropoda > Arachnida > Ixodida > Ixodidae > Dermacentor > Dermacentor variabilis. Next base: position 109,225,536 of record NC_134575.1, on the reverse strand, counting down.
TTTTATTCATGTTACCCGCCACTGCTGCTGAGTGATTCCAGTGATACCACAACTGATTTACTTTGATCGCACAAGCTCAAGAGCGCGTGCCTGCGTTTAAGTGTATTGCTGCTTCAGTGCCGCATGCTTTTCCTTCCCGGTTGCAAAGGCTAGTTCTGCTTCCGATATACGTCTGGTTTGTAAGCAATCGCTTCTAACAGATGGCTCGTGCCTCGTCTGTTCAGAGTACAGGTATGGTTACCACTTGGGTGCATGTTCTGGTACGAGCAATACTACCTACAAAGCAATAGCAGACACTGCTAAAAAAGCTGGAGATGTCAAACATGTGTAATTGCAGTTGCTCGAGGCTCCCAAAAATAACAAAGCAGGTGCAGAACTTGCAGTCGTTCACTGAAAAGATCCTAATAGAAATCAACAAAATCTTTCTGAATTGGCAGATATTAAACAGAAACTAAATGTCCTTTTCCGGGTCAAAGAGGCTGTGGAAAGCATCGAAAAGTATGTCCAGCGTCTTTCAGATCAGTACGATCAAGTACTAGAAGAAATGAAGCTTCAGTAAACAGTAATTGTTGCTGTAAAGAAAGGAGTTGAAAAGATTCAGTCAGCGAACACTGATCAGGAATCGTGGAACTGCGACAACAAATGAACAGTTTGGAACAATACCGCGGAAGGAATAATGTAGAAGTACATGGGCTTGTCCAAGTCGACAACGAAAATCTGTTCCAGAAGATCAATGCTATTGCGCAGGATTTAGGCCAGGCTCACTTGACTAAACAGGACGTAGAAGACCTTCATAGACTGCCAACTAAATGTGGTAAAACCCAGGCAGTTCTGGTTCGTTTTTCCTCGCGTGCATCGAAGGATCAATGGATGGCAAAGAAGCAAAATATGAGAGAAGCCAGGCCCATAGTATACTTTCTTGATAATTTAACAGCGCAGAACAAAAAGCTCATGTGCATGATGAGGGCAAAGGCTACAGAGAAGCAGTATGAATATGCACGACACAGTAATCGGAAGCTCTTGGTGCGCGAATGGAACGGTGAACCGGCAATACAAATTGCATGGGATGCAGACCTGGAAAAGATAATCTAACGGACGCCGCTGTTCCTTTGTCTGGTTTATCTGTACGCCTTTCCTTTCTTTTTTCATGGCATCACAAACTAGGCCCTTTGATACGATGCTTTATCTTTTAATCCTGCTGTGCGCAGTTCGCTTGTTCATGAAAGTGACAGGAAGTCAGTTTTGCACTTGAATACTAGAAGCCGAAAATATAATCACTTTGAAATACAGACGGCTTTGGGTTGCCTGAATCATAGATTTGATATACTTGCATAGTCAGAAACATGGTTCACCAGTGAAAATGGTGTTGTATCCTTCCCTGGGTACAAATTTGAAGGTGTGTTCACAGAAAACCGTACAGGCGGCGGCGTAGCATTGTAGGTTAAAGAAACTCTTCAGTATTAATTTCTGTCACACTTTTCTTTTGTTCGTATGCACTAGGAATCGATTGTTGTGAAATGTTGTGGAACCCTGGTTGCCTGTATTTATCAACCCCCATCTAGTGAAATTGCCGAATTTGTTCAATTTGTACGTGATCTGCTTGAATATGCATGTATCCTAAATACGCCTGTTGTTTTAGTGGGAGATTGTAAAATTGATATGTTGACAAACAGCTCCCAACGACGTTTTTTTTTTATGAAGCCATTGATACATTTCACTCCAGTCCCCAACCAGAATAACGTTAGAAAGCGACAAGTTAATCGATTTGTGTGTCACAAACCATGAGTTGTCTAGTCTTCTATCTGGTGTTCTTACATTTGACTTAAGCGACCATCTACCTATTTTCTGCTTTTTTCCCGGTTAACAATAAAACGAAAAAAAGCTGCCAGCTTAACAAATCGTATACCGAAGTTTTAAACAAGATAATCTAGCTACGTTTACATCTATGATGGCAAGCATTGATCGTAGCGATGTTTACAATGAAAAACATCCTAGTATAGCGTACAATATCTTCCTTGAGTTAGTAAAAAGCAAATGTGATAGTGCATTTTCATTGTTAGTAAAAAACCAACAAAGAATCTCGAAAGCCTTGGGTAACAAAGGAGTTGTATAAACGAATTGTAGCACGTGACAAACTTTTCGACAAATTCATCCGATTAAAAGACCCAGCATACTTAAGGAATAGAAAAAAATAAGAAACAACTTAGGTGCTGATATAAAAAAAGCACGGAAAGAATACCACAAGAATAAATTTGCCGCAATTTCAAACTGTCCTAGAAAAATCGGCAATTGTCTTAGTGACCTTGTGGGAAGGGCTACTTGTCATGTTCGTAACACATTAACACTCAATAATGTTGACTTCGGTGGCGTTGCCTTGGCAGACAAATTCAATGCGCATTCCTTAACTTCTGGTGAATCGGCTCAAAAAAAGAAAGATAGAAAGCATCAAATTAACCAATACATTGCCTCTTCGGTTGCAAGTTCTATATTCTTAAAGCCGTGCAGTAAACATCAAGTGTGCACATTCCTTCCAAACCAAAATTCACGGTGACTGGAGCATATGAAATTAAGGCCGAACAAAATATTGCTGTTGCCGATCTAATCAGTTCGCCACTACAATAAAATTCATGCCAAGGTATCAAGGTAACTCTGTGTGCTCTACAAGATTAGAAATCTTGTTCGCAAATGGCTGAAATGTCAGTTATATTACACTATTATACATTCACGTCTTCACTATTGTATACTGATATGGGGGTCTACAACCAAAACTAATCTCATGAGGTTGATAACATTACAGAAAAAGCGATACGCTATGTCGAAAATCTCTTATAACGACCATACAAGTTTGCACTTTTTCCAACACTTTGTTCTAAAAGTGAATCAATTATACCAGTCGAAATTGCTTTCTTACGTCTCTAACAAAATCAAGCTGGATCCTTCTAAATATCTTGAATTGCACTCTAGTAGTAATGTGCCTTACAAATTAAGGCACGACCATTATAGAACCCCACTCGTGAGGACCAATTACGTAAACCAAATGCTTTCATACTTAATTGTCAGTCTTCTGAATAGATATACACAGGCCATAGAAATTATTCAGAAATGCTTGTCCCTGAACTCTTTCAAAACGAATGTTAAAGCTTACCTGCTTTCCTGTCCTAATAATCAATAGGTTGCGTATAGATAATTTTTTTATGATCCCAGGGTTACTTACTTGTACTACTTTTCCTTGAAGATTCGAAAAGCTTGCACCTTGTTCGGTTATTTGCATAAAACTGTGTTGTGTATGTGACGGTAGTGTCATCATCATCATCATCATCCTAGTTACGCCCACTGCAGGGCAAACGCCTCTCCCGTACTTCTCCAACTACCCCGGCCATGTACGAATTGTGGCCATGTTGTCCCTGCAAACGTCTTAATCTCATCCGCACAAATAACTTTCTGCCGCGCGCTGCTACGCTTCCCTTCCCTTGGAATCCATTCCGTAACTCTTAATGACCATCGGTTATCTTCCCTCCTCATTACGTGTCCTGCCCATGCCCATTTCTTTTTCTTGATTTCAACTAAGATATCATTAACTCGCGTTTGTTCACTCTCCCAATCAGCTCTTTTCTTATCCCTTAACGTTACACCTATCATTCTTCTTTCCATAGCTCGCTGTGTCGTCCTCAATTTCAGTAGAACCCTTTTCGTAAGCCTCCAGGTTTCTGCCCCGTACGTGAGTACTGGTAAGACACAGCTGTTATAAAGTTTTCTCTTAAGGGATAATGGCAACCTGCTGTTCATGATCTGAGAATGCCTACCAAACGCGCCCCAGCCCATTCTTATTCTTCTGATTATTTCAGTCTCATGATCCGGATCCGCAGTCACTACCTCACCTAAGTAGATGTATTCCCTTACCACTTCCAGTGCCTCACTACCTATCGTAAGCTGCTGTTCTCTTCCGAGACTGTTAAACAGTACTTTAGTTTTCTGCAAATTAATTTTTAGACCCACCCTTCGGCTTTGTGTCTCCAGGTCAGTGAGCATGCATTGCAGCTGGTCCCCTGAGTTACTAAGCAAGGCAATATTATCAGCGAATCGCAAGTTACTAAGGTATTCTCCATTAACTCTTATCCCCAATTCTTCCCAATCAAGGTCTCCGAATACCTCCTGTAAAGATGCTCTGAATAACATTGGAGAGATCGTATCTGCCTACCTGACGCCTTTCTTTATTGGGATTTTGCTGCTCTCTTTATGGAGGACTACGGTGGCTGTGGAGCCGCCATAAATATCTTTCAGTATTTTTACATACGGCTCGTCTACACCCTGATTCCGCAATGCCTCCATGACTGCTGATGTTTCGACTGAATCAAACGCTTTCTCGTAATGAATGAAAGCTATATATAAAGGTTGGTTATATTCTGCACATTTTTCTATCACAAGATTGATAGTGTGAATATGGTCCATTGTTGAGAATCCTTTACGGAATCCTGCCTGGTCCTTTGGTTGACGGAAGTCTAAGGTGTTCCTGATTGTATTTGCAATTACCTTAGTAAATACTTTGTAGGCAACGGACAGTAAGCTGATCGGTCTATAATTTTTCAAGTATTTGGCGGCCCCTTTCCTATCGATTAGAAGTATGTTAGCTTTTTTCCAAGGTTCCGGTACACTCGGAAGTGATGAGGCATTCCGTACGCAGGGTGGCCAGTTTCTCTAGAACAATCTGCCCACCATCCTTCAACAAATCTGCTGTTACCTGATCCTCCACAGCTACCTTCCCCCTTTGCATAGCTCCCAAGGCTTTATTTACTTATTCCGGCGTTACCTGTCGGATTTCGAATTCCTCTAGACTATCCTCTCTTCCATTATCTTCGTGGGTGCCACTGGTACTGCATAAATCTCTATAGAACTCCTCAGCCACTTGAACTATCTCATCCATATTAGTAATGATATTGCCGGCTTTGTCTCTCAACGCATACATCTGATTCTTACCAATTCCTAGTTTCTTCTTCACTGCTTTTAGGCTTCCTCCGTTCCTGAGAGCATGTTCAATTCTATCCATATTATACTTCCTTATGTCAGCTGTCTTACGCTTGTTGATTAACTTCGAAAGTTCTGCCAGTTCTATTCTAGCTGTAGGGTTAGAGGCTTTAATACATTGGCGTTTCTTGATCAGGTCTTTCGTCTCCTGCGATAGCTTACTGGTATCCTGTCTAACGCAGTTACCACCGACTTCTATTGCACACTCCTTAATGATGCCCACAAGGTTGTCGTTCATGGCTTCAACACTAAGGTCCTCTTCCTGAGTTAAAGCCGAATACCTGTGCTGTAGCTTGATCAGGAATTTTTCTATTTTCCCTCTTACCGCTAACTCATTGTTCGGCTTCTTATGTACCACTTTCTCCCGTTCCCTCCTCAGGTCTGGGCTAATTCAAGTTCTTACCATCCTATGGTCACTGCAGCGCACCTTGCTGAGCACGTCCACATCTTGTATGATGCCAGGGCTAGCGCAGAGTATGAAGTCTATTTCATTTCTAGTCTCGCCGTTCGGGCTCTTCCACATCCAATTTCGGCTATCCCGCTTGCGGAAGAAGGTATTCATTATCCCCATATTATTCTGTTCCGCAAACTCTACTAATAACCCTCCCCTGCTATTCCCAGTGTCTATGCCATATTCCCCCACTGCCTTGTCTCCAGCCTGCTTCTTGCCTACCTTGGCATTGAAGTCGCCCATCAGTATAGTGTATTTTGTTTTCTCTCTACCCATCGCTGATTCCACGTCTTCATAGACGCTTTCGACTTCCTGGTCATCATGATTGGATGTAGGGGCGTAGACCTGTACAACCTTCATTTTGTACCTCTTATTAAGTTTCACAAGATCTGCCACCCTCTCGTTAATGCTATAGAATTCCTGTATGTTACCAGCTTTATTCTTATTAATCAGGAATCCGACTGCTAGTTCTCGTCTCTCCGCTAAGCCCCGGTAGCACAGGACGTGCCCGCTTTTCAGCACTGTATATGCTTTTTTCGTCCGCCTAACTTCACTGAGCCCTATTATATCCCATTTACTGCCCTCTAATTCCTCCAATAGCACTGCTAGGCTCGCCTCACTTGATAACGTTCTAGCGTTAAACATTGTCAGGTTCATGTTCCAATGGCGGCCTGTCTGGTAGTGTATAATGTTCTTTTTGTTGGTACATGCTCTGAGTGTGTGTATTCCGGTGCATGAGTCCCGTCAGGCAGAGCACACCTGCCTTTTGCCCTTGTATCCGATACCTTGTTATCTGAAATAAAGATTATTATTATTATTATTATTATTATTATTAGTAGTAGTAGTAGTAGTAGTAGTAGTAGTATTCCGGGAAGTGTTAGAAGGACTCCATACTGCGCCTTGTTTAGGACCTACTTGTATTACTGCGCGTCAGTCTTGGGAAACAGCAGACTTAAAAACCGATATAAACTAACAACAATGCAGAAAAGGCACTGCGGTCCATCCATAACACCAGGTGAGGTAATCCGCAAGAGTCCACCGAGTGGACATATCCATTTCGTATGCTGTTGACCATTCTGATCTTCTATATAACTCGTAAATGTCGCCCCCCAATGTTGCGCACGACAATGCAAAGGTTGCTCGTCGCCAAGATTGCGAACGGCGGTGCGTCAGAGTACCTCCGTCATGTTAGTTTTCAAGGACACCCACCTCTTGAGATCACATTCGTGGTGGCCGTGCCACACGCTGGCATCACGCCCTGGAACGTTATTTTGTCAAGTTGGTTTGTTGAGGGGTGGCTACCAGGCAATGCCTTAAAGCCACCTCCTCAGCTGTTTCGATGTCCCGAAGTTGACCTCCAGGCTCGAGCTCCGGAGTATTGCTTCCCACGCTTTAGGGGAGGAAGTGGCCGGAAGATCTCGTGGGAGTGGGTCTTCTCTATTGTACCGCAGATTATGATTTAAAGAGGCTATGCGCCCATATAGTGAGCAGCGTGATTTTATCAAGTCAGGGTGAAAGTGTGTGTATATTTGTGGACTGGGAAATGAGTGCCTTTGAAGGAGGCGCCAGATCAAGTGGGGGTTTCGTCTGTCGTGCCAGGCGGTAGTGTTGTTCTATGTTGTGGTATTTGCACAGTTGCTCAATGACCATGTCGCCCAAGTCAGAGACGGGACCCACTGCTTAGGTGACGAATGATCGAGCACACTGGTGCACCGCCTCGTTCCCCAGGTTCCGTGCGTGAGCCGGGACTTATATCAATGCAATTAGGTTGGGTTCTTCACTATCTTGTTTTTTGTTGGGGAGTAGGGGGGAGGGGGAAGTATTCGTAGCGGGGTCGGCGCCACAATTACACGCGCAAAATTGGATATGGCTGTCTTTGAGCCGATGATTATTGTGCTAAGTTCAGTCGCTGCAGCGAGGGAAATGCCCGCATCTGCCTAGGCCGAGTCGAGGGTACGAACCCAACCAGCTGTCCTTACTGTTGTTCTGGCCTCAGAGTGTACCGTCTCATACAGAGTTACGCCGATACGATGCATCGTAATGTTGTTGCTGTGATTGTTTTGTTGCTCTACGACCCGAAATGACCCATCACATAAGGGCCCTCGTCCTTTTCGGGTCGTAGAACTACAGCTACAAACGCAGGAGTAGCAGGTAGGGCGCCGCCAGAGGCGAATTGCCTACGAGTCACGCTATGGCAACGGGGCGTTTCAGCTTGCCGAACTTCTTCCTCACACCTTAAGTATTGTAGGGCACTTCTGGTCAAGTGCCGCATTTCCGTTAGGTGTTTAAATTCCCTTACCTTTGTTGTCCCGCATAGAGGTCGAAAATTGCTTTGAGTTATCCTTGGGCATGTCTGGTAGCGTGTGGTTGAAACACGCTAAGTTAGTTTTCTTTAATACGTTCTAATATGTGAGAAAACTAGTTGTCTTTTCTTTAGACCAACGTGCAGCTATGTTGCGTACAGCATGAAAAAGCCTTTCCTTGCGGTTCGAAGGACGCTTTGAATGCCACTTCTAGCATGGAACGTTTTTCCTCGGGGGTATATTTCTGACAAGAATATAGTTGTGTGTTAAATCTAGATTATCTTTTTCAACATGACCCAGTTCTCTTCAACTGTTCGGTTTGGATATTCGCGCTATAATTAAAGCAATAAGGCTGAGAAATTGATGTTAATGCACTGAGGTCGGCCTTGGTGTAACGTAGGATTGTTTTCAAGCGTTTACAGATGCAGGCAGCGAGAATTCAGAAAAAATTACTTTGTGATCGCTATGATCTAGAATAAGAGCAATGGAAGAAATTTTCGCTTCAGTTTCAGATGACATCATGAAGCGATCATGTTGTGGCCGTCTCACGTGTTGGAAAACTGACGGCTTGTGTCGATCCAATGTGCTTATAAATGCGAATAAAAATGGTGGTATTGCACATAAAAGCGGTTAAAATAGTACCAAAGTTAAAATCCCTAATTAACAGAACCAGCACTCAAGTAAAGAGGCCGGTGATCTTGTTGAAGCCGTCGTGAGGTTTGTCACAGCACCTACTGCAGTTAGATGGCAGTCGATATCATCTTCCAGTAATTTTTTGTTGATGTTCACATTTATGAAGCACAAAACTGTTGCTAACGCTGTTCTACAGACGACAGGGACACGTTAAATTTGTAGTTTCACGGCTAATATGACACCACCGCCTAATGGTCCACACTAATATTGTGGACCATTTGTTGTTAACTAGGCGGGATTCGAAGAGAAAATGCATTCACTTACTTCATTGTCGATGTCGGGACCAGGATTACGAACGACGTCGCCGCTCAGCAATAATAACAATATACTAAAAGACTATAGAAATGCTTCTCGATATGGCAGCAGAAATACACTCTTATTCTTCAATCTAAAACATTGGCAATTACGTGTGCAAACTGTTAGACCTATGCAATGGAACATCACTCAGGTGAGTACATTGTGAAGTCGTTACTTTAATGTTCACTGCCTGAGAATGTCACTGGCTACGAATCTGCATGGCGTGCGGCTGCTGTGGTCGACACTGCTCCGGAAAGGCGGCTTGGAAAAACGCTCTGCACTGTTTTCTGTCGATGACTGCAGACGGGCCAAGAAGAATCCGCTATGGAGGCCGGTGCAATTCCCAACGAGAACACTGCTGTGCCTGGGATGCGGTGGCAGATTTTGTTTGCGTAGCTTGACTTCACAGCTGACACCGAAGCACCAACCATGTTGACGTTGGGCATTCAAAGCACAAGTTTCTGAGGACGTTGAGCAGCCATTGACTTCTTGCCTACTGACACATAATGCGATTGGCTGCGATATTGTACTGGGTGCTGTTGCTTTTATCGATGCAGATCCGGATGGATGCCTTGTAAATAGGTTATGCCGTGTTATGAGTCGATGACAGTAGCCATGCCAAGTAAACACCCCTGACAGGCTGGTTCGATGCGCAAAGAAGCTACTTGAGCGCATAGTATGCCATTGAAGATCCTATTTGAGCCCCATGACTTGATATCAGGCCCAAAAGCACCATTCATGGTGCTGCACAATGAAAGGTCACTTGGCTGAGTAAATTGTGAAGGCGTCGCTTCCATCCTCCTTCTACATCTCCACACGCAACGCTGCATCGTGCACGACATTGTCTCTGATGGTGGCACCGCGTATTAAACACTAGTAGATCTTGCAGTTGAGTGCCGGAGTTGGCCGACGTTGAGGAGGATTTTGAGAACTGAAGGTTTATTTATATTATTTACAGAAATAACACAAAGCAATGAAAAGTCATAAAGTTATCGACGACCGGCAGCAAATCGGTCGCTGCGGCCCGTGGCAAGAAGTACGAAAAAAAAACTCTTATCCCTGTCTCTCGCTTTTAACCCGTTCGGTCTCTCGGGGTCACGTGACTTTCGGCCAATCGTCGAGCCAGCTCAGGTGTCGTCATTTTCCTCCAGTGGTAGGCGCCCGTGCAAGTGCCGTTCCATTCGGCCAATGGGGACGCTCCAAGGGCTGCATATTCCGAGGGTTGTCTTGTCTTCGGGGTCGCCTCCTCACCTGGCAGCGCTCAGCTGGAGGAGATGGGTTGTTCTCGAACGACCTTCCTGATACGCAAAAGAGCATAGCTCGGGACCAACATCAACTACCTGCATCCGTGCCAGCCTCCCGTTGCACTTTCGGGAAGAGTCAAGCGGGGGGGGGGGGGAATAGCTCGACGTGCGGGGCATCAGGTGGGGGTCGCCAACCTTTCTGACGGGTCCGCTAACGTGGTAGACGCGCCCCGGTGTACGATAATTATAATGCAATGGCGATTGGATGTGGTGGGGGGAACTTGAGTGATGCCAGCGAAATGTTCCGTATCCAACAGCTCCCCCTCGCCCCGGAGGTTCGGAATGCCCGGTGAACTCAATTCGCTAGCCATGAGGAACGCTGATCGAACGTGTAATTTGCTAGTAGCGAGCCTCGTGTGACGAATTTCTAGATCTGGGACCCTAGAGAACGTACGTAAAATAAACGAAACAACATAGTTCTGCACCGCGTGAAAGCGCAAGCTTTTCACCACTGACTCACCAGGCTATTGCTACGTCAAAATCAACCTTCGCTTTTTTTTTCCTTTCACTAGTTTTGATTAAGCAGTTCCAACCACCTCCTTTCTAAGCAGCTTTCCAAATCTCCCCGAATGCCGACAACGCCAGAGCGATATTGTCGTTGAAACGGGAGAAAGTTAAACAAAAAAAAACAACTTTTATAACTATACAAAAGCAAACTTTTGAAATTACAAGTATGACTTCCAGCCCATAATAACACTTCTTACCTCGTTAGTCAAAAGAAAGAAGGTAATACGTCGGTTTACCAAAACAACCGGCTCAAACCATCTCTGTTCTCATTTAGCTTGCCCTTCTTGTAAAGGATGGTGAAATTATATTCCTGGAGAATTATACTCCATCTGAGCAAGCGTCCGTTCTTAGGGGACATGTGTCTGAGCCAGGTCAGAGGAGAGTGGTTGGTCTCGACAGTGAGTTTCGCTGCGTACAGATAACAAGGTAATTTCTGGACCGCCCAAACTAAGCAGGCGCATTCTTTTTCGGACCCGCTGTACGCCTCCTCTCTGCACGTGAATTTTCGAGCGAGCATCCCGTACCGGATGCTCCCCCACGTCTTCGCCCACCTGGCTGAGGACGACTCCGAACATTATATCACTAATGTCGTACTGCACAATAAATTCCTTATGTAATGGGTGTACTGAACAGTTCCGATGGTATCCTCTGTTCGTAACCGAGAAGGCAGGTGACGCAGAGCAGGAACAGCTGGTTGCCCGAACGGCTCACACTCGTGCTAAGCACTGGCGATCCGGCTGGCCCACTGGTTGCACAGCAGGCATGGAAGAGACGATCTGGCTGGCCTTCTTCTTGTGCTCTTCTTCCTCATTGTAATTACCCCCGGTGGAAAAGTGAACATCTTGGCGACCTACAACGTGGAGACGAGCGGGTCATAGAATTGTTTCAGGCGGCGAACGTGAACAATATCCCGTCCACGGCGGCGCTTGTCGTATGTCGACGTAAGCAGCTCTATGACATAGTTGACCGGAGAGGTGCGTTCGACGATGCGGTATGGTCCATCATACTGCGACAGAAGTTTAGTCGAAAGTACAGGCGTGGTAGAAGGCACGGACAGCAATACAAGTGTGGCGGGAGTGAAGTTCGGATTCGTAGCGTCACCATCACGATTGGCTTTTCGTCGTTGTTGGTCGGCGGAGGTGAACTTTCGGGCTAATTGACGGCATTCTTCAGCGTATCGGGCGACAGCTGAAACGGGAGCACACTCTGGCGTGTCTGGTGTACACGGCGAAACTGTAACGATAGTATTGGAAGGATCGCGACCGTAGAGAAGAAAGTATGGAGAAAATCCTGTAGTACTCTGTGTAGCCGTATTATATGCGTACGTGACAAATGGGAGGATGATGTCCCAGTTTGTATGCTCCGATGAAACGTACATGGTGAGCATATCACCAAGGGTGTGATTGAAACGCTCTCTAAGCCCGTTAGTTAGAGGATGGAACGCCGTGTTGGTCCGGTGAACTATGCGGCATTGAGCAAGCAGAGCTTCAACCACCTGCGACAGAAACACATGGCCTCTATCACTCAGCAGCTCCCGAGGGGAGGGCCATCACGAAGAATGAAACGATGGAGCAGAAAGGATGCAGCGTCACTGGCGGTCGCTGCAGGTAGAACAGCGGTTTCAGCATAGCGTGTAAGGTGATCAACTGCGGCAATAACCCATCGCTTTCCAGCGGGTGTTAGCGGTAGCGGCCCGTACAGGTCAATTCCCACGCGGTCGAGGGCACGAGCAGGGCACGGAAGCGGCTGTAAAAAGCCGTGCGCCGGAGGAGGCGGAGATTTGAGGCGTTGGCATTGAGGGTACGAGCGCACAAACTTTTGGACAAAAGTAAACATTCCTCGCCAGTAGTGACGTTGCCGCAGGCGCTCATACGTCTTCAAAACGCCTGCGTGTGCACATTGTGGGTCAGTATGGAACGACGCGCACATGTCGGAACGCAAAGTCCTAGGGATAACCAGGAGCCACTTGCGACCATTGGGCTGGTATTTGCGTCGATACAAGAGCTCTTCCCGCACAGCAAAATGGACAGCCTGGCGACGCGGGGAGCGGAAGATGAGACATGCAGGCGAGCCAGAAAGGGGATCCAAAAGAGAGGCCACCCAAGGATCCTTGCGCTGTTCTAATGCGAAGGCATGCATGTCGACCGACGATACCACCTTCATGGTGGAGAGGGAGGCCGTGTCGGCTGGCAGCGGAGAGCTGGACAGAGCGTCAGCGTCAATTTGCTCGCGACCTGAGCGGTATATGACGTGTATATCATATTCTTCAGTGCGCAGAGCCCAGCGGGCAAGGCATCCAGAGGGGTCTTTTAAAGAGGACAACCAACAAAGGGCGTGATGGTCAGTAACCGCATTGAAAGGCCTCCCGTATAAATAAAGGCGAAACTTCCCGAGTGCCCAAACGATGGTCAGGCATTCTTTTTATGTGACGCTGTAATTGCGTTCCGCTTAGGTCAGCGCACGACTGACGTAAGCAACGACGTACTCGGACTAGCCAGACTTGCGCTGCGCATGGACAGCGCCAAGGCCAATACCATTGGCATGGAATAATCGGGGACCCGAAGCACTGGTACTGAGCTCAGAACCTCTTTCAGGTGCTGAAATGCGCTTTCTTTCGCCTCATTTCATCGAACTTTTTCGGGCTCTCCCTTTCGGCGGGTGCCTGTCGGGGGGCTTGCTACCTGTGATAAATTTGGAATGTACCGCTGGTAATATCCCACGAGCCGCAGAAAGGCTCTGACATCCATCTTAGTTCACGGTTATGGAAAGCTACTGATAGACCCTATCTTTAGTTTGGAGGGCCGCCGCGTTCCGTGTCCTACGACATTCCCTATGGAGGTAACTTGCGAGCACCCGAAGTTGCACTTTTCGGCCGTTCCCGTGAGACCCGCGCCTCGCAGACGTGCCAGCACCTTCCTGAAGTACTCTATGTTATCGTTCCAGCTGTTAGAATAGATGGCCACATAATCTAAGGAGAGGATCGCGTAATCTTGCATTCGTAAGCCCGAAATTTAACATTAGCGGTAAAAATGTGCCAAGTGAGGAAGTGAATGCGGCTTAGCGACTTGAGCTTTCTGAAATGGGCACCTGCCAAGGCACCCTAACTAAGTCGATCGTTGAAATTTACTGGCCTCCGCCCACCCGTTCCACTCGTTCTTCTATGTTAAGTATAGGGTAAAGTTGATCCCTTGTTATCGCATTCAATTTTCTATAGTCCACACCTGGCGGCGGCTCTTTCCCGCTCATCTGTACGAGAATAATTGGGGAAGTGTAATCACTGTCTTCTGACTCAATTATTCGCCACTCAAGCATTCGTTTGATCTCTACTTCCATTATTTCTCACTGACGAGGTGAGACCCCTTACGGTTTGGATTGGACGGGCTCATCCTATGTCAAATGAATCTCATGAGTAATGAGCTTCGTTCTCCCCGGCCGGCTACTGAAGCAATGGCGAAATTCCTCAAAGAGTTTCCGGAGGGCGCTTATTTCATGGGCCTCTAGAGTCAATCGGTTTGCAGACAGATTCAGGTTGTCCTCAATGGAGCGTTCCGCATCTGTCCCTGTCTCTAAAACTGGAAGTTCGAGCGCTACTTCTTCAGACGCTTTTACCACCATGTTCACAATCTCTGCCCTTCCACAATAGGGTTTCATTAAATTGCAGTGGTAAATGATTCCTTTATTCCTTTTCAAGGGAAGTTCTAGGGTGCAGTTAGTCTCAGATATCTTCTGGGTAGCATTTACGGGTCCGTCCCACTTTACCTCAACTTAGTTTTTCCGTTAGGCCTTAGGATCATGAACCTGTCGCCTACCTTTAAATGTTCGCCTACGCGCATTTCTCTCATAGTACGGCTTCGCGGTTTCCTGGGCCTCTTTTAGGTTTTTTTCAACCACTTCTCGTGAGACACTCAAGTGATCCAGCAACATTAAAACGTAACTCACCACCGTATGCCTTTCACCTGTGCTTTGAAACATTTCTCTTAACACTCTGAGGCGGGAACGGATCATCCGACCATACGCCAGATGAGGAGTGAACCCCGTTGCCTCACGTGAGGCCGTTCTCAATGCGAACATGGTTGCGGTAAACAGTACTCCCAGTCAGCTTTGTGTTCATGGCACAATGCACGTAACACTCTCTTAAGCACCTAGTACATCTTCTCAATGCTGTTTAATTGTGGATGGTACACGGAGCTGTCTATCAGCCGCTCACCACAGCTTTCTAGGAAGGTGGTGGTTAAAGCACTTGTAAATACCGTCCCCTGGGCAGCCTGAATCTCTGCAAGAAAACGTATCCCGGCAAACGCGGACAACAGAGCATCGACTATATCGGTGGAGCTCAGTTCCTTCAAAGGAATCGCTTGAAGAAACTTTGTCGCGGGACAGAGCATGGTCAAAAAGTACTTGCATCCTAATCGGCTCGGCAGCAAAGGCCTTACTGTGTCGATAACCAGCCGACGGAATGGCTCCGTGATTAAGAGAACCAACTTTAAAGCTGCCTTGCGTTTATTCCCCGGCCTCCAAACTCGCTGGCACACGTCACAGGACCTTACATAATTTTTCACATCCTTAAAGCATCTTGGCCAGTAATATTCTAAGAAAGGCCTCTCCTTCATTTTGTTGATTCCCAGATGGCCCGTGACATTTCCGTGACACAAAGTCAGGAGACCCGCCCACTACGTCTCCGGAACGATTAACTGATCGAGGATACGGCACCTTGGATTTCGGCAGTGTCTATACAGCAGTCCTCCCTTTTCGTCGATGGTAACGTTGCACCTAGCTATGCCCTCTTTCTCGTTGTAGTGTAAACGTGTTAGAGTCTGGTCCCTTTGTTTCTTCGCGCTGAGCGACTCCCTGGCCACGTGCACAAGCCTGTCAAAGCCCCCAGATGCAGGCAGGTGCAAGGTGCATGCACAGAGCGGCTCTCCCATTCTGTTACTTCCACTGACGACCTTTCTCCAGTACGCGAATTTTCTACGGGGACCATTTTAATTTGCACCTCTGCTGTCACACTGTTTCTTTTTCCTGCGTTGTCCCAGGTTCTACTAGGAAATGTGCTTCCTCGCCTTCCGCCACCGCTGCGATGGCATCCTTGGTGCCATCGCGGCGATTTTGAGCGGCGATTTTGCGTGCTCTGTGGCGGGTTAATGCCTTCACCCTTCCTTCTCCAAACTCCTGACCGCGCTCCCGTAACAGTTAAGCGGGACCACAAAATAGCTTTTCACACTATTTATGGTTGCCTGGATGTTTTCTTCGTCAATGCAACATACAGCTACATCGTCTGCATAAGCCAGAAGCTTCACTTCAGTGCCTTGTGCAGGAAACCGAAGAATGGATTAATTTTCAATAAGGCCGTTACACAATGTTTTCGATACACAGGGTGTCGCACGTAACTTTAGCCAAACCTTAAAAATATGCGAATGGCATGTAGCCGGATAGAACCAAGCTACTTCTCGTTGCCGTCGCTTGGAGATATCGCAATTATTTTTTTCATTCCTCCTAATTACTTTGTTTATTTTATTTATTTATTTATGTACAGCATACTGCAGACCCTAAATTGGTCCTAGCAGGAGGGGCAAAACAAAAACACAGCAAAAGCCGCCGAAATTATACTCCGCCTACTTATAAAATTAACGATACTGCCATTATTTCCACTAACTCTTTTAAGTATCTTGGCATTAACCTTGCTAGTGACTTAACATGGTCTTGCTACATTAATCACATAATAAATTCATCTAATCGAGCAGTTGGGTATCTCCGACGTAACTTGCGCATGACACCTTCTTCCTTAAAATTACTAGCTTATAGAACATTTGTACGACCTAAACTTGAATACGCTTGCGCAATATTTGACCCCCATCAGTCTAACCTTATCTCAGCCCTTGAATCTGTTCAGAATCGTGCCACTCGCTTTATTCTTTCAAACTACTCGCGATACTCTAGCATATCCGCCCTGAAGTTGCAACTAAAACTTCCTTCTCTCGCTTCCCGTCGCCGAATTTCACGTCTCTACCTTTATCACAGGTTTTTCCATTGTTCACCCCGTGACAGCAACTTCATCCTACCAATACGTCGAACACCCCGCAGAGGCCATCCAAAGAGCGTCATCCGGCATCGTTCCCGAACAACTTCATTTCAGAAATCATTTTTTGTCCACACAGCACGCGACTGGAATGACCTTCCCTGTGACTTAGCACTAATCCCTGATCCAGTCCATTTCAAGACTGCCATCGAGTAAGCCATGTCATCGTCATGATTCTCATGTAACATTGATTGTTAACCGCCGTTCTTGCGCCCGCCCCTCATGTAATGTTCCGCCAAGGACCCTTGAGGTTCAAATAAATAAATAAATAACAACTACAGAAGCACAGCAATTTGTATTGCAAACAGAATACATAAAGAATAACGCATAGCAGGAACAGGAAACAATACATCTGCAAGTTACAATAAGCAATTTTATCAAGGGCATCAACACTGGTTAGTAAATCAGTTGGCAGTAAATTGCATTGAGTGATTGTATGCGGAAAGAAAGAGTACCTAAAAATATTGACTTCAGCATTGTACGGTGTTAGGGTTTCCACGTGATGCTTTCTTGTTCGGCGTGTTCTGGTGGACTTACTAAATGAATTACGACTGATGTAGCATGTTATTTTTGATTAGAAAAAGTAACTCCAATCTTTGAATGTTTTTTTTTGTATTTCCAATGTCGGTATGTTATACTATGCCATGAGAGTGGGGAGAGTCGGTAGAGCGGTATTTGTTAAAGATTATACAATTAGAGATTACACAGTTAGCCATGAGAAATAATCAACTTCTCATATAATATAATTAGATGAAAGGTGTCAATGAGAAAATTGTAGAACAGCATGCAAAATTGCCGATTTAGCATTGTGTTGCTCAATACGTGCTACATAAAAGTGTGTTTCTAAGCGTGAAAGGGGCAGCCCAACACACGCAGTGGCTCGAGCGCCCAGTCGCGCGACAATTTCACGTGCATTAGCGGGCTTCTTTCACGCACGCAGAAGCACTTTTATGTTGCACGTATTGAGCTAAAGAAATCTGTATCTGTAGTTTTCAATGTCGCTGTACAATTTTCTCGTTGACACTTCTTATCTAATCATAATATTTGATAAGTTGAACAATAATTTAATGTTAAATATCTAATTAGGCAAAATGAAAAAGAATAATTTCTGCATCCCCAAGCAAAGGCAAACAGCATTTTCTTGGTAGTGCTCCGCTACGTGCCATTCGCATATTATTAAACTCTGACTAAAATAAGTGGGGACAACCTGCATAATAAGCAATAGTGAGCGATAGGACATCTTTGGCGAGCAAAACGCTTCACTTAATGGGGGCCCAGAAGCCTGGTTGACTTTTAATATCGTATTGCAGTTTCAATACGCCTTCACCACCGCTTCAGTTATAGTGCCTAGATTAACATGATTCAGCATATTGAACAAGATACTGTGATCAATACACTGTAGGGCATTTTTTTTAAGTCTAGTTGAAAGACAGTGAACCCAACTTGCATGGCGTCACAGCACTCCAGCACACCCCGCCCTTTGTGCATGTTCGCAACAATGGGACGATTATGCATGTCGCACGTCTGTTGTGGCCCAAATACGTCTGTTATCTTATATCTTCTTCTGAACACGTGGGTGAACGTTGAGAAAAAAATTAATCGCAGTTTGTTGCAGATATTGACCTGTAAGATGAGATTGATTTAAGTTTGTCAGTGTCTTCCGTCTTTCGAATCTAAACTGTACATGCTTCACTAACTGACGGACGTAGTCACTTTAACTTATGCGCCTCATTAAATATTGCCACCAGAACTCTGGGTGTGCTTACTTTAAATGTTTTATTGAATATAGGCCATCCTACCTTGACACTTCCATGATTGAAGTTTTCCATCGCCTTTTGCACTTCAAGTTCTGTTCTGCGTCAAGTTCAGTCTTCCTCTGAGAGCCCCGAAATTTTTTCAAACAACAGTCTAATAAATTATTCACATATGAGGAACTTAAAGGCAAAACGCAATTCATAGTTTCGAGTGAACGCGTCCTGTCCTCATTATGTGTGGCTTCGACTCCTTCATGCATGGTAAAGTGAAAGTTATTTCCTTGTATATGCTTTCAGTCCTGACTCACCGCCGATGTAGTGGGCGTCTCTTCGCCTGCGAAAGCTTCTGCGCTTACTCCCACCAGCGCTCCTAGAAAAGGTTCTTTTTCGCACAGTCCAAACTTCCGCTTTGTCATCAACATATCTGCAGCATCAACCCCGTGCCCTTTGCAATCTAGTGCAGTTAAGTTTTCCTAAATTTCCTTGAGCCCTATTTTATCACTTCTTTGATAAACTATAGTACTGTATCTTTCGATAGCTTTCATTTTTATTGTCTGTTTGAAATGATCCCATTGTTTCCACAGCCCATCTTCAAATATGACAGCTTTTAAACCGTCAACAAGTATTTGGTGAAATGATGGCTCTTGCAGCAATGTTGAGTTATTTTTCGAAACATCCAATGAGATGGCAGCGGATATTTTCTTGGGGCCTACTTCACACGTTACCCGGGAGTGATCAGAAAAACGAACAGGAGTTACTGCGTAACCGTTACATTTATTGATCAGTTCAACCCGACGAGTAGATTCGATCTAAACGCGCATGACTGGGCTCCCAGGAATGCGGAAATTTTCCCCTCGTGGCACGTCAAAACATTCCCCTACATCACCAATGGCAATATTTCATATGATCTGTAGTACGGTTTCATTGCGACTGTCGCAAGAAAACCTACAAGAAGTTCTATATTTAGCTTTGACCAGGCGATAGAAATCCCGAAGATAATCATTTTATTCCTTGCAAAAAAAATCGTTTAGCAATAGCAAAAAAAAACTTGACTCGTTCGTCTGTGACATTTGGTGCAAATACACAAATGATGCGCCAATGTGTTTTGTAGCAATAACCACAAGACACATTGTCAAATACAATAAATCATCCTAAACTGCAATAAATTACTTTTGCTACCTTCCAAATACGTGACTCATTTCATTTCTAAGTTCACTTTCCCGTTGTAAACGTCAATCGCCTTCTTGCATGATATTTAGTATTGCCCGACTTAAGCCAAAGATACTCGGCGTGGTAATGCCAAATCATAAAATGTGGTTTTCACATTTCTATGACTTACGTCGCGAAAACGGAGCAATCATGGTTGCCGTGCGAACCAACTAGCAAAACAAAAAAATGGTAGCATGGCTTGAACTGATCTGCCCGTGTCTATCTTGATGATGGCAATGGTGACTTAAGCAATTATGGTGTTGCTTCCTGCGGACGCACCATACTGCAATTGTTTACCAACACTGCCCCCAAAAATAATCTGGTATTGTTTCCGTCGAGACAGTACTCATGCACAGACCAGACCTGCGCGGAGTTTATTAACTCAAATGTTCGAAAGACACCCCCAGCACGTCGTTTTCAAGGAATTGAAGTAGCACATTGATTTTAAAAAAAATTAGCGGCCCTTGGTTCACTACATTTCAACTTCAATATTTTAGAAGGTTTGAGAGGACGTTTACAATACTTGAGGAGGCGCTGCTATGTAACTGTGAAATGCGCTGGTCAATAACCTGTCAAGTAATCTCAGTAACGTTGGTACCTGTCGCGAAGAGGTGCGAGACAATATACATCATCTACTATTGTCTTCTGTACTCAGAGCGAGGACTGGGCTGCGGTATTGGAGACAGTTGGCAGAAAAATTGGATGTTCCGCGACTTCCTCTGATATCGATGTTGTTCATCGCCTCTCTACTAAACATAAGGGCAAGAAAAACTTAACTGCTAGATTCTGTTCGTAAACGAAAAAGCATTATTTTATCAGCAAACCGCAAAAGGCAAGGCTCTGCCTGAGTGACATCGGCAAATATGACAACTTTACTATGTTTGTTAGTGACCACTTGAACCCACGAAATAAGGAACTTTTTCTAAAGCAATGGTGCTAACAAAAGGTAACAACTGGAAGCACTTGTGGATGTATTAAGGCTAGAAAGACAAGTGTGAACCGTATGTGTCACTTTGCTGATGAGTGTGGCCTTGCTTGTTTTAACTGACTGCCTGTATTCTGGCCCTTCAATGTCATTACCATCCACCACGGACTCTTACTTGTCAACATCTGTACTGAATAAGTTCATGTGGTGCGACTACCATTCAATCATTCACATTAATGCTAGAGATCTCCACAAGCATTTTAATGATTCTCAGCAGCTGTTTTCGACACCTTACAACACCTTTCCAATAGTATGTGTGTCTGAAACCTGGCTTAGTAAAGCTGGCAAAAATCTATTCTGCTTTAACTCATACATTTTGAGTATTCTTATAGAGAAACGAGTATTCACGGTGGTGTAGCCATATTTGGCTCATATAACATTACATACAAACGCTGCCATTACTTGGAGTTGGATATTACTAACTGTGAATCTGTATTTGTTGAATTTGATTCCCCGTCTTCTGTATAGAAAACAAGACATGTTTGGATGAATTTATCACTCACCTTCTTTAGTTACTGACTTCTTTAGTGCCTTTGATCAAACCATGGAACAATATCATGCGCTAATCGTACCTCAATATTCATGGGCAGGATCAACATTAACCACATGGATACCACTTCATTTAATTATTGTAGTTATTCAAGCATCTTCGGTAGTTTTGGGTATACATGTTTCATTACTGTCCCTACTGGATGTCCTAACATTGCCGATGGCGCCTTAATTGATCATGAATTATCGAACCAAACAGGCCCACCTGATGCTGGCATTGTCACCACCGATATTACCGATCACTATCCTAACGTTCTATGTCTGCTCAATGCCTCATAAATACCTCGCACTCCATTCTAAAGAGTTGTACTTGACAAAGGAATGTTCATTGCTAGCGTAAATAAAACGGACTGGTCGGAAGTTCTATTAACTAATGATGTTCCTGTTCCTAATGAAAAAAGAGAGAACAAAGAAAATCGTGTTCGCTTGAGTTATGATAAATTGATCATCAATGGGCAAACGTTTGTCTGGGATAGCGATATGCGGATGCCAGTTCCACTTCAGGCGCATGCGTGACTGGACAGAGGCAAATGACGCATTCTGAATTCTGTTCCTCCGAAAGGTAACTCAGCACGTTTCTCGCAGCCCGAAAGGCTCTCTGTCCTCCTTGAAAATTGTCGCAGCATAAAGAACAAAGTCGATAAGTTCATGTCTTTAGCAGCCACTGTTAAACTTCAGATTGTGATGGGCACCGAATCATGTTTAGACAAGACTGTACCTAAGGTTGAAATCTTTCCGCCTGGTTTTACTGTCTATCGGAAAGATAGGCATGGACATGGCGGGGGAGTATTCATTTGGATATCAAATACATTGTAAAGTACACAAATTTTATTTGAAAACAATTCTGAGTCTGTCTGGTGCCTTGCGAAATCGCCTAACGGAAACAATGTAGTGTACGGGACATTCTACCCCCCACCCGGCAGCAGCGACTCATTCGGATTGCTGTCTGAGATGCTATCTCTTCTGCCTAACAGCATATTTCTAGGGGGGGATTTCAATTTGCCAGACTTCAACTGGAATGCCGGATGTGTGGCTGGTAATATGTCCTGTATTTTCACAGAGTTCCAAGAACTGCTCGGATTAAATGGATTGCAGCAGCACGTACTGGAACCTAAGCGAGAAAATGCAATTCTAGACTTAGTACTTTGCAATGAGCCGAACATAATATCAAAAGCTACTGTTTGCCCAGCTATTAGTGACCACAGGGCAGTTGTCATAGAACTGAACATATAGCGAGTACGGATGGCACAAATTCCGCAAAGGAAAGTGTACAGCTACGACAGAGGAGACTATGCTGCTATCAGGACCGAACTTGAAAATTTCTTTCCTACTTTCCAATATATGTCAAACGCACGCTGTCCGTTAACTTTGTGGTCAGCATTTCGGGACAAAATACTTAAACAAGTCGAAATTCATGTTCCATGCAGGTACCTGCGCCAACTAAAAAAACAAAAACCTTGGTTTAACGTAGAAATACGTAAACTTATAGGGAAAGCAAGACAAACGTATAAAACATTTTCTGCCGACACCGGTCTGGCAAATCAGAAACGCTTGCAAGAGATATATAAGCTATTGAAAGCAACAATTAAATCTGCCAAAGATACCTTCTTTGTTAAATTAAACAAGGAGTTGAGAGAAAACCCAAAATGTTTTTGGAAATATGTAAAACAAAATCGAAAAGAAGACATATCAATACCATCTTTAACTGTTGACGGCAAAACAGTGACGTCGGACTATCAGAGGGCGGAATGCTTTAACCAGTACTTCCAATCTGTGTTTTCTCTATTATGTGCTGGGGAGACTTCGCTTTTGAACAATGCCAATCAAGGCGATATAAAGCCAGACATTGAATTTGATGTTAGTGGCATCAACTCTTTATTACGGCATTTAGATGACACAAAAGCAATTAGACCTGATGGAATATCCCCAGTAGTCCTTAAAGAGTGTCATAGCATCATTTCTCCGTATTTAACGATCATTTATAAGCTTTCCCTTGAAACAGGCCTCATTCCCAAAGATTGGAAAACGGCAAGCGTGACACCCGTTTTTAAATCGGTCGATAGAAAACTCAGAGAAAACTATAGGCCGATTTCACTAACGTCAATATGTTGCAAAATATTCGAGCGCATTTTATATAGTAACATATCTGCATTCCTTGTCTCAAACGCTTTTTTAAACCTTCCCAGCACGGATTCCGAAAAGGTTATTCCTGCAACACACAACTAATAGAATTCCAGCACTTCTTATCTAAAACCATTGATAACAATAGCCAGGTAGACGCGATTTTTATTGATTTTCAAAAATGTTTCGATATTGTGTCCCATAAGATCCTAGATGTAAAGCTTGCTGCGTTAAATATAAACGAAAACGTTCAAAATTGGATAAGAAACTGCCTAAACGGAAGAACCCAGTCTGTTGTCCTAAACAACGCTGCATCTTCACCAATAACTGTTTCTTCGGGCGTTCCTCAGGGAAGCGTACTAGGCCCCCTGTTATTTTTAATCTACATAAATTACATTGTCGAACTAATTACATCACCCATAAAACTATTTGCTGGTGACTGTGTGATTTACAGAGAAATTACCACTGAAGATGACATAGATACATTGCAAACAGATTTAGATAAGGTAGCGATCTGGTGTAAAAAATGGAACATGAATTTAAATACAAGAAAGTGCTGTAGCGTAAATTTTTCCAGAAAATTATCCAAATTTCAGCACCGATATAACATCAATGGCACGCTTATCGGCATACAGTCGGAATATAAGTATTTAGGAGTCTATTTTACCGAATCACTCACTTGGCATAAACAGATTGACACTGTCATAGCAAAAGCTAGTAGGATGTTACATTTTATTCGCAGAAATTTTAAACAGGCAACAAGCGAAGTTAAAGAATCTTTATACTTCTTACATGTTAGAACAATACTTGGTTATGCTTGTGTAATATGGCATCCCTATCAAGATTACCTCATTAAAAGACTGGCAAAACTACAGAACCAAGCAGCAAGGTTTGTTTGCAATAATTACAGCCCACACTCTAGCGTTTCCGAAATGAAGGCCACTTTACGATGGGATCTACTACATATGCGTAGGCAGAAGTTAAGGCTTAAACTATTGCACTGAATATATAATAATGAGACAGGTATTAATCGCTATAACTATCTCCTGGAACCAAATTATATATCGACTCGCTGTGATAACAACAAAAAGATCTCAGCCTTTAACTGCACAACAAACACTTTTTACTACTCTTTTTTTCCCCAAATCAATCAGACGATGGAACAGCTTATCAAATGATATAGTAAATGTGTCAAATAACGAACTATTCTATTCAATGCTGTGACGGCGCTCTTATAAAACAAATGTATGTGTTATATATCTTGGAACCTGCTTGTTTCACGTTGCTTGTATGCCTTTCTCTAACAGCTATTGTAGTGCTTCTGTTTGTGAGTATATCTGTCCAAAAGCTTTTCTGTATCACTGGTTCTATTTTGTTCCCCCCTCCGTAATGCCTTTATGGCGATGTAGGTACTCTGTAAATAAAGAAATAAATGATCCTCAAAAAGCTTCTTCACTGTTTTCAACTAAACTTTCATCGTATTTCAGCTCACACTATCATAAAATGAAACTGAAAAAAGGTGTAATCTTCACAAAATCTATGGCTTATAGATAGCCTTCTGAAAGTAATGCGGTCTCGTGAAAATTCGTGTAAATAAGCTAAGTAGCAACCTTTCAATACTAAACTACTTGCCGGTTACAAAAAATTTCTAACTCCCTTCCTCCACAACTGATAAGTGCGAAGAGGAATTATAACGAACAATATTGATAGAATGTGGTAATAGCATGAAGAAAAAGTCTGAAATAGTCAACACCTTTTCAAACCGTAACTCTCAGAACGTCCTTTCTAGAGCCATTCACTGTGAAGTGGCACACATTATTCACATTTTGTGATGCTTCCTTTAAATACACTTCTGATTCTGCTTCATGCAGTAAAATGTCCTTTAACCGTTTAATATATGAATGTTTCGTTTTTCCAACGACAACTTATGAAATAATTTAAATAATTACGACCCTTAAATCCACTAGTGCCGGCGCCGATAACATTCACGCTTACCACAATAAAATAATCGCACAACATATCGCTAACATTCTCTCAGCTATCATTAACCTGATTTTCACCGCCGGTGTTTTCCCACGTGAACTCAAACACGGTCCAGTCATTCCTGTTGTCAAAAAAGGTGATCGTATGCTTACACAGCATAACAGACCCATTTGTGTTCCTCCATTTTTAATAAAGTTATGAAACAACTTATCAAAAGTATCTTGCAGTATATATAGATCAATTTAGCATTTTTCCCCTTATCGGCATGGCTTTTGTTTTGGCTTTTCGACTAATCTAGCGCTTATATCTCCTACTGATTATCTCAAAAAAGCGATTGATGAAGGTACCTTTGTAGCCTCGATATTCGTTGAGCTAAACGAGGCCTTCGACACAATTAATCACACTATTCTTTTTGTTAAACTTGAAGTCATTGGAATAACTCGTACGCCACTACTTTTAATGCGCAGTTACTTACCAGAAAGAAAACAAGTGTAACATTTCTGGGAACTATGCTAAAAAATGCTACTGCTGACATTGCTGTATCACAGGGGTCCCTATTAGGTCCTCTACTTTTCATAATTTATATTATTTATCTGCCTAGTTGCCTTTCCTCATCGAAGTGCATTCTGCACGTTGAAGACGCTACTAAATTTAGTCTACCCAATTGTTTAACAACACAATCAAAAGAGCTAAACACAGATCTCTGGAAAATTCCCACATGGTGTGAACTTAAGAAGCTACACATTAGCAATAATAAGACCAATTTTGTTTTCTTTGCCTCGCATCAGTGATCGCTTGAGCTGCTTCAGTCTATTTCCATCAACAACCACCTAATCTCTGCAGTGGATCATCGCAGCTATTTAAATACGGAATTTTATTGCCACCTTAAATTTCACTTTCACATAGCTAACGTAAAAAAGAAATCTGCATATGGAATACGCGTTTTAATTAAAGTACAGCCATATTTCTCATTTTCTACTCTCAGATCGCTTTATTATTCTTTCGTTCATATTAATATTAACCATAACAATGAATCATAGGGAAACACTTATAACAGTCACCTAACTTCGTTGCAAGTCATTCAGAATCGAGCTATTCACCTAATAACATCTTCACCTCGTAGCATTAGCGCAAGACTGTTATTGCATGCACATAATACTTTGAATGTGTCTCATTAGCTTTCGACCCACTCCTTTCTGTAATGCATTTGGGCCTAGAAAGTACGGTAAATAAATAAATAAATAAATAAACAAATAAAACCTCGCCATATTTATCTTTAGGACATTAAACAATGATATCCCAGTAAGCATCATACTAAATACATCCCTTACTAATATAAACAATACTAGATTTGCAGTAAATCTGAGCTTCATTTTACCCTACATTCGCATGAACTACGGTGAGCAGTCATTACATTTTCAGCTTTAGCTGTCTGGAAGACATTTCCTTTAAAATTCTCGAAACTCACAGATTTCCTACAGAACTTAAGCACTTTCTTTTAGCTTCCTCCGACTTTCCTATTCGAGTCTAGTATGTGTTGTGATTTTTACTTTAACTGGACTGGACTTTAACTTTGTTTCTATATTTGTCTACCGCATTTTTAATTTTTTTTCTTAAGGTCCCTCTATAGTTTCACCTATTATTGGCTAATCCGAAGCCTTGTTATTCTTTAATGCATTCATCTGCGGCTTTTGTTCATTTATGCCTTGTCTCCAAAAATCTTCATTAAGGTAAATTTTACATGCTGTAATTGTTACTTGTACTATTAATTCTAGTCACCATGCACAGGAGGTCCCATTCACGTTTTCAACCATGGGACCTCCTTCTCTATTTATTTATTATGATTTATCCCCATTTATGTCATGAATAAACTGATTCTTATTATGAGTTTGATTCTCCTTCTAACCTCTATCGTCGGCATAGGTGCGCACTGACGTCATATATCGTGTATGAGCGTATATGATGTGTAATTCTGATTCTACTCTTCAATCTTCCCCACACCATTAACTCTCAAGGTTGCCTAATCCGCCTAGGTGCACTTAGACGTTTGACTCATGCTTGTGCGCTACATGTGTTTTCATTTCGCTAACATGTTTTGCGATGTATGCGCCGAGTAGCGAGTGATCGAAACACGTGATAGTCAGTAGCAAAATGGTTTGCGTTTCGAAATACCTTCACTAAAGCACTTTGTACAGCTCACTAATAGGAAACGCGATTTAAGTGATCAGGCGTATATGAAAGAGAATACTTAAGGCCTCTTTTTGAGTTCTAAATTACGCCCCCTCTTAGACCTAGGCAGCTGCGAAACAGGAAGAAAGTACTTGAAACCATAGACAAGTCGTAAGGGAACACATACCATGTGTTGCCTCACAATGCAGCATTGTATAAAACTTCGAAAGCTCAGCTTCCTTAGATAGACATGAGCGATGAGTTGTGACAGTTTCTTGACATCATGACAATTTAATTTTAAACATTGGCATTCGACGTTGATTTGCTGTTACCTTCGAACCAACTCAATAAATATTTCATTATGCTTACCTAAACATTACGTTGGCAATTCAACAAGGCGTTTTCCAAATATTAAGCATCATGTTGCTTTCTTTTCAATCTATAAAATGATTTCGGCTGTAGCTATTCCTGTATCTTTTGTCACATATTTCTTGAGCTTCTCTGCCTTTGACCTAGTAGAACCGATGGTATGTGACATCACACCATCGTTTTGTGCTTAAGGCCTCAATATCAAGACGTTTCGTGTATATATACTGAATATAAATGCCAAGATCGCATCATTATTGGAAACTCAACAACAAAAAGGATGAATAGCTGTTAAAGATTAGCGATAAACAACGAATGAGTCATTGCCTGTGTTCGCGATCTTACTCAGTACGCAGAAACAATAGCAACCCCCTTATCCACCCCTGCTTGCTTCGCAGGTTCTTGCGTTTCGTGATTCTGCGACATGGCCCACCTCGCGTAATCATAAGGGATCGCGGAGGGCAACTCATTACCGACGCTGTAGAAGAGCTGCTTCGTCTGTGCGGTGTGCATTTCCGACACTCATTGCCGTATCGTCCACAGACCTATGGTCTTGTTCAGCGGACGAATCGAACGCTGACAAGCATGCTAGTCTTGTACGTATCCTCTGACAACATGAATACAGAGGTTGAAGAAGAGGACAATGATCTGTGCGGCGAGCCGCAGCGTTTTAACGGCTATCTTACAGATCAATGCTCTATGCCCCCCGCCCCCCCCAACCTTAATCTGTAAATAAACACACGATACCCCGTAACAATTCTATTACGGGGCCGAAAGGCAATATCACGCCTATAAATTATCCTAACAAGTTTGACACACATCCGATGTATGTCACATACCAAACGCCCTGGCGTGCTTACCGTGTGCGACTACAAATGAAGACCCTGAAGACCGCAACTGTGCTGTGCCTTGTGCCCTATGCGTTGACATACACCACACCTGGGACCACGTGTGTAAGAAAGTACTCAAGCCCAAATATACCCCAATAAAGAACATGCAGGCTTGCCCAGGTGTCAATGCCGCTACGAGTGAGTAAACATTGCTGTGACGCGATGTGAATAGCCAGACTTAAAGTTGTTTGTTTTGGCTGCTAGATAAACGTGTAGAGTGACGCTAACTATCCGTCTGAAATGAAATAAACTAGGATTTTTTTTGTATGAACAATTGTGGGCTGGGGGCGATTTTCCATATGTGCGTTTTCTTCAACAGCAGAATGCACCCTTATTCATTGCATCTTTTTGCAGGTGAAACCATTTGCCAGAGTGAACGGCTACGACGCGCGCCAAGAAGCAAAATGACGATGTGGCAGTGTGCGTTGGTAATTGCCATGGTAAGCTGTGTGTCATCTATTTGCGATGGTAAGTTAAACATTTGTTATAGAACGGCACTTTGCGTAATCTTGTAGGTTAGGTCATATTTCTTGCTATTCATAGAATTGCCCCAAAAATAATTTCTATAATTAATGGATAAACTGTCAGAACTCTTTAGCATTCAAATTTTCAATTAATGTGTGACTCCGCGCAAGCGTAATCGGCATTATGTGGGATTATGCATAGGCGGCATTAGTTATGCTTCCAAGACGTCGTAGTGTATTTGCGTGACGCTGGTACGCATTTTTTTAAATATCTAATTATATATTTGAATGTTCTTGCCAATGAGAATTTGGAGATTCGGGTAAAATAAGTGTTTACAAAGCCCATACGCATGCAAAACATGCTTTGAAACAATCGAGTGTGCTTTTACTTGGTCTAAATAGATCACGTGCGGACGAAAGCAGTTATGACAACAAGTCGCTTCATGAATGGAAGCTCCAAAAAAGACGGAAGCACAGAATGGTCGAAAGCAAGCTCTCGACACCCCCCCTCCCCTTCCTTCTTCATAGTGTATACTTTTCTGATGCTCAGTGGCCATGGTGTTGGGCTACTAAGCACGAAGTCGCGGGATCGTATCTCGGCCACGGCGACCACATTTCGATGGGTGCGAAATGCGAAAACACCCGTGTACTTAGATTTAGGAGCACGTTATAGAACCCCAGGCGGTCTAACTTTCCGGAGTCCTCCACTCCGGCGTGCCTTATAATCAAAAAGTGGTTTTCGCACGTAAAACATCACATTTTATTTATTTTTTTTTACTTTTATGGACACTAATTTGCATTGCTAGCCAAATACAACGGTTGCATTAGTCGAATACATCAATTTATCAGAAGCAACAAATTCAGATTTTCAGAATGAAGCATAATCACTTTAGCTGAATGCCTTCTTAACTCAAAAACTGTTAGAGTGTCTTTTAATCATTTCGGAAAGAACTGGCCATTTTCGTGGATATTAAAAGTATGTTTCATATTATATAATGCAACAGGTAACGGCATATACTTAGTCAATTGAATCAATCAGATATTTATCTTGCGCAGTCGAAAAGGGCACGTTTACAAAATATTCGGACCAATGGCCTTTCCGCTTGGTATCTGGTACACTACAATAACTGTAGGTGAGTCAAACCCATTAAAATTTTTATTTCTACGAATGTACTACACATTTCTTCAATAAGAGAATAAAATTTGTCACAGAATTGGTCATATTGTACAACACGCACCCGCCGTTATGTAATGCGCCACGGAGGCCTATAGACCAACCAAACGGCTGTCGCCGCCGAGCCAAGCCACCTCCGACGCATCCGGCGTGTCAAGGAAAGCTCCTACCACACGTGAGTGACCAATTGGGGGGGGGGGAGTAGGCGTACGCCGCGACGCCCGCACTTCTCGCGTTATTCGACGACTGACTGAACTCCGTAGTATGCCACTTTGTAAGGCATTATACGCTAGAATATAATCTGTGCTAGAGAATATTACTAGTTTATGTGTAAGATAATAGTGTGAATCATATGTCCGCCTGTGGGCGGCGTGTCCCATTACAGCCTTAGGCTCTTTTTTCACCGCTGCGCACATCAACAAACGTGATGGTCCACGTTATCCGGCGTCCGCGACAGGACTAAACTCTCGTAACACCTTTGTTCGTGTGCCGTGGTTGAGGATGGATGCCGAAATATTGATATGTCTCGGTAAAGAGTTGGGACTCACAGGCGAGGCATTCCAGCAATGGATGGATGAGAAGTGGAGCAGGGAAACAGAACGCCGTTAACAAGAGCGTGACGTTGCCAAAGAGGGCCATGCACGAGTGTTAGAGCGGCAAGCTGGAGAACGCCAGGTGATGGAACTGCCCCTGCCCGTGCAATAATTGCATCAGGCAAGTCATGCAGTCACAGCTGACTCAAGTGATCGGGAATTGAATAATCAAGGTTTCCGAAACCCGCACAAATTAATTCCTGTGTTCAGTGAAGTTTGGGATGAGCTCGACGCATAACATTCAAAGCTTTGATTGAGTGGCCAGAGACCAAGGGTGGCCTAGCGAGAAGTGTGCCCTGTCTCTTAGTTTGTGCTTAATGGGGGAGTCTCTCACTGTCGTAGCGCGCATGTCCACTGAAGACGTGGCTGATTTTGCGAAGCTTAAGGCTACAGAGGTTTCGATTTACGGAAGCGCGCTATGATATCAAGTTCCGAGAGGCTAAGCGCGACAATGGCGCCAACAGGTCGCCAATTTGCAGGCAGGCTGCTCGAGTATTTTGACACTGGCAAGAGTTGGCCAAAACTGAAAGGACGTAAGACGCCTTGAGAAACAATGTTGTCTCCGAGCAATTTTTGTGACGATGTGACCAGAAGCTTGCCATCTTTCTGAAGGAGCGAGTTTGCAAAGGTTATGACAGTTTGGTGAAAACAGCGCATCGCTATCTCGAAGCGCAAGGCCTGGCTAGATGTCGAGAATAAAAGGTGCATGTGAAGAGTGCAAAACAAACGAATGAGCCATCAAGTGGTCAAGCGAAGCCCCATTGCTTCATATGCCACAAGCGAGGACACAAGCCGTCAGACTGCAGGACTAGGATTGGGCGTCTAATGCTGGGACCGGTAGGAAAGGGAAACATCATGGGCATGGATCGAAAGGCTTTACCAAAAAATCCTAAAGACAGCAACGAGGCTTTGTGTTGTGTTTCTGAACCTGACCAAACAACTGAAGATGGTAGGCGGCCAAAACAGCGCACACATGCTGTAAACACCGCAGTTCTGAAAAGATTCGTTCAGGTGCGCAAAGCATCGTTGGGCCAAAACTACAAACAGAAGGAATGCCGACAGCAAAAGGGCGTCTAAAAGGACAGCCCGTAACTGTTTTGAGAGATACCAGTTGCGACACTGTCGTAGTAAAACGCTCTCTTGTGCCAGCCAACACGTTTACTGGGGAAAGGCGCACTGTCTATTTAATCGATACTTCTGCACAATACCTTCCCGAAGCTGAAGTCCCAGTTGACTGTCCGTTCTATAAAGGCACTGTGCGTGCCATATCATGCTGGCGTCCATTGTATGATGTTGTTCTGGGCAATGTTGACAGTGCTTGCCGCTCTCTTGAGTCACCTCGAGGCCCATTTGCGAAGATAGAACGTACCGCACTATATTGCCAAGATAATACTGAGGGTAAGCCGCACGACAAGGAGAAAACCTACCCAGCTCTGCATGCTACTATAGTTGCTGCGTCACGTCACATTCCCTTGCATCAAGGCTGCCAGTAGCCCTTGTAAACCCACT
Organism: Dermacentor variabilis; assembly: GCF_050947875.1. NCBI lineage: Eukaryota > Metazoa > Arthropoda > Arachnida > Ixodida > Ixodidae > Dermacentor > Dermacentor variabilis. Next base: position 109,193,117 of record NC_134575.1, on the reverse strand, counting down.
AGACGTCACAGCCGATGCACTGGCAAAGTTGCAGAAGGACGATAGAAGTCTCAGTGGTTGCTTCTCGGACCTGGGCAAGAGCAAAACCACGCAATCTGCCACCGTCACATTTATACTGCTGAATGATATCCTCTTACGGCGTTATAAATCTGCGACAAAACAGAATTTGCGCAGCTTGTTCTTACGAAAGATCTTCGGTGTTCCGTCCTGAAGATAGCGCATGAAGGGATCCTATCTGGTCATGAAGGGACGAAGAGAACGGCCGACAGCGTCTCAGGAGAATTCTACTGGCCTGGCGTCCAAGCAGATGTCAACCGGTTCGTGAAATCATGCGACATTTGTCAGAGGGCTATCCCAAAACACCTGGTAGGACGCGTACCTCTTCGAAACATGCCGATAATCAATATTCCATTCCAGCGAGTCACTATTGATATTATCGGACCACTTTCCCTACTTCCGTTAATGGTAACCGATTTCTTCTTACCATGGTAGACTTCGCAACACGTTACCCAGACGCAGGCGCTTTACCAAGCATTGACTCGGAAAGGAACGCCGAGCCATTGGCGGCGATGTTTTCCTGCGTTGGAATCCAACGGGAAACAGTTACTGACCGAGGCACGCAATTCACCTCACAACTCATGAAGAGCTAAGCCGGCTGCTTTCCTTTAAACAATTACCCACAACTCCATACCATCCAATGATAAATGGCTTAGTGGAACGTTTTATTGGAACGTTGAAACAAATGGCTCGGCGAATGTGTCAAGAAAGTCCCAAAATTGGGATCGATACTTTGCCCCACTGCTTTTCGCGTACATAGAAGTCCCACAGTCAAGCTTGAGCTTCTCACCTTTTGATCTCCTTTATGACCGTTACGTACAAGGACCGATGACCATCATGAAGAGCTTTGGTCGAGGAAATATTTGGACGAAGAAATTACAAAGACGTATGGCTACGTAGTAGAGCTGCAAGAGTGGCTGCAACAGACATATCAACTAGCCCACGAGGAGCTTCGAAAAGCGAAGGTTGCACAAAAATAATATGATCGCAAGACAAAGGTGCGCCACATTGCCGTGGCAGACATAGTATTATTGTTGCTGCCATACGAGAACAACAAGTCAATCCTTACGCGGATGGACTGTTCAGCTTTCTGGAGAAGAAAAGCGACCTTGAATACGTCGTTGACTTGGGCACGCCAATAACTGCTTTTCATATAAACTTCCTTAAACAGTATAAGGAAAGATGTCCCTTTCCGTCGGCTGATCACCAAGCCGCAGTAGCTGTCAACACTCGTGAAAGGAAGGGAGCGACGCGCCATGTATTGTAGTGAAGCCGAAAGAAACTCTCCAGGGCGTAAAAATTGCCACGGATTTGCTTGCTGAGCACGCCGTAGAAGCAAAGGAAACACTGCCTACGTTCCAAGATATATTCTCGGACGTACCTGAAAAAACCGACCTCGTATATTGCCAACTAAGTGAGACAATGGACACACCAGTGCATGTCCGGCAATATTCGATACCTTTTGTAATCGAAAAGGTCGTCGAAGATGAAGTGCAAGAAATACTAAAGCTAGTGATTATTGAACCGTCGAACTCGGCATACAAGTCCCCGATGGTGGTAGAGAAGAAAAAAGTATGCAGCATGCGCTTCTGCATTGATTTTAGACAACTAAATCACCTGGTTGTCATGGGTAACGAACCTATACCACGAATCGACAGGATGATCGCCAAGCTGGGCAAGGGTCGGTACTTTTCCAAGTTCGACTTTACCAATGAGTATTGGCAAGTGCCCATGCATCCCGAGTGCAAGCACATGAGAGGCTTCCAATCTTCGTCGGGTCTCTATCAGTTCTGCTTTATGCCTTATGGTTTAGTGCGGTGAAAGGCGACGACAATGGCAACTGCACATGCGGCACGACGCGGGAAATAAGAGAGGACGAGGGTTGGTTGCAGAAGCAAAAGAAAGAGGGAGACACGAGAGAACGGGCAGCGGCAGCCAGGAGGGCCGATCGAACGAGGGCCGAGCGAGGTTCGTGGAAGGAGTCACGAGAGGGCTACCCGGGTGTACCGCTGGACAGCGTCGTGATGGGTCGTGAGCCACCGAACCGAGGTCCTGCCCGTGTCCTGTGCCTGGCCGGGTCCTGAGATCTTGCAGTTCCTGTGCGCTCCGGAGTCTGGTACTCTCGGAGTTCCGGCGTCGTGGTCTTGAACCACCAACGAAACGGCTGTCGCCGCATCTCCATCGCCGCCTATGCAAGCTGCCTCTGACACATTCGGCGTGTCAAGGAAAGTTCCTGCCACATGTGAGCGACCACTGTGGGAGGGGGTGGGCGTACTCGGCGACGCCCGGACTTCGCGTGTTGTTGGGCGAGTGAATGAATTCCGTAGTATGCCCCATCGTAAGACTTCGTACGCTAGAAGATACTCAGTTCTAGAGGATATTACTTGTTTATGTGTACGAGAATAGCGTGAATTAAATGTCCGCGGTGGCAAATCGTCCCATTACCGCCTTGGGGTCTTTTCTCACCGCACCGCACGTTAACCAACGTGATAGTCCACGTGATTACAGTCACTCGTAGTTCCGAATAAGACAACTCGAAGTATTGAATTTACCATTAGATGCTTGTATAGCATGCCGACTTCGGAACGTAACTGCTTCATCAGAAATGAGCGAGCTCCTATATTTTATGTTGTGTGCTAAATATGCGATCCCGTAAATTGAAACACGTGCAACTCATCGCACGTGTTACTTGAAGTTCTACGTGGGAAAATCCTATTATTGCTTACATCGCGAAAACAAAACGAAGCTGTGAATTAGATTGCGTACTGTAGTCCTAATATTTTACAGCATTACAGTAAGTAAACGGCTTTGAAAATATCAATGGGCACAAACCAAAGTGTTACCAATAAGGGAATTTTTTTTTGCAAGCAATGTGTGCGTCCTCTTTTTCATCTAAAAGAAAATCCCAATGGACGCCTACTTTCTATGAGATGCAATGCTATTATTTTACAGCAAATATTTTAGTGCAACTTGACATGGTCGAGAACGTTATGTTTCTTTTATCCTGTTAAATGAAGGTTGATGTTCAGCAAGCTTATATTAAAAGAAAAGGTGGGGAGACGTTAAGTAGGCTGCACAGGCAATATTTTAGGAGTCACGGAGGTAAATAGCACCTAACCAAGCATTGGTCATAAGCACTGGTCTTCTGGTGGTGTGGAGGTGTGATAATAAATAAACGTACACTAAATAGAAAAAAATTTCTTCTGCGTCAGTAAATTACCTTTCTACATCCCCAAAAACACCACGCTTACCACGATAATCCTCGTGGTAAGCCAGAAAAAGCGGCAGAACGAAAGGCGGGTGGGAGATGACTCCTTGAAGTTCCCGCACCTGGTCACAGCGATGTCATGGATATCGATGGCATCTTCTAGGGCCTACTTATTTATATAGCGGTACAGACTGACTACATTGTGTTCTAAAGGAACCGAATATTGACAAGTGTACTTATCTTCATCGGGCGACCACGCTTCGCCGCCTAACAAATGTTATCGCACAGCGCAGGACACGCCTGCATGTAAAAGAAGTTTCTGGAATGTTATCGATGGTTCCGTCCACTTTCTTTCACCGCAACTTGTGTAATCTGATTGCATGCATGCGCGACGCGAATAGTGTAGAACTTTGTGGAAGGCACGGGGTCCCAGCGGTTAATCTGGAACATTCGACGACTGATCTATAAAAGCCGACGCGCCTGACCCGCTGATCAAATTTTCGACGATCGCCGACCGTGCTCGCCGCTATCGTTGTCCTATAAGTGTAGCCTATTTTGTGGGCACAGGTTCGCCCAATAAAAGTTAGTTTTGTCCTTCACAGTATTGCTACTGTGTTCTTCAACGTCACCGCCACGTGACAATATAAAACATGGCAAGTTTTGGGAACCTTTACTCAGCCAATGCGGTCCAACTACGAGAACATATACCTTGGAATCCTTGACCTCACACTGACGTACCGACACCGGGGTTTCGGCGCGAAATTCAAATACTGATGCTTCGACTTTCATTTTCTCATTCAATAATCAAAATTTTATTTTGAAATGACTGTCCGCAGGGTTCTCGAACAATGCTTTATTAGAGTAAACTGATCTATTGTTTCGCTTTAGTGTCCCTTTAAGCACCCACAAAACCACCACCCTAACATTGGTAAGCGAAATGTGAAGAAAATTGTATATTTTAATAGACTGGGGCCATGTAACGATTATATGGCCCAAAATTACGAAGCGGAAGGCTTAAATACGAATTGTAAATGTATTTACTTAATTCTCGTATGTCCATCTTTTTTCATATGCTGCATACACGTAGAAGCTTTTCCCGATCCCCTCGGTTACCTGAATGAGATATGCTTTTTTGTATTCAATTGAAATGGGCCAGAGACGGTTGTGGATAATATACAAAAAATATTGAACTGCGTAAGATTTGCATGCATTTACTTAACAATTGCAAATTGCAGAATGCTGGAGCATCGAGCCCAAGGTAATTACGAAATATTCTGAAACTACTGAATCTACTCCCATTTAGAAATTTTGGGACTACAAGGTACATTTTATGAGCGACCTGCTGGATATCTTTTATAATGACCGCAAATAACGGGCCTTCAGAAATATTATTTAAAACAGCGCTTGATATTATACAGGGGAGTTGTGAGCAATGTTTATCGATCCATGGTGTTAAGCATCTCAAATCAGCGCTAGCACTATGACAGATAGTCTAGAGTTCAAGTAGGCGGTAATTCTGGCAGCCTAGGGTTCTTTAACTAAAGCTGAACCTTACTACAAGTGCGTTCATAAATTTCCTATTTTTACAAATGTGGCTGCTGCGATTTGTGATCAGAAAGCGCTGCTGCGTGCTCAACAACAAAGAGCCATAGTCACGGCGCCAGAACGACGGGTGCACACACAATGCCCCCCGCTCTCTCGAGACAGCTGTGCACGATTTCAAATTCCGACGAGTGAAAGCCCATGTTAGGGTTAATGCATTCAGAGCCTAGCATTTCTGGCCATATTGAAGACTTTGCAAACATTTGCTGAATACTCGTTTTCTCCTCACGTTTGTGTGAGGAGAAAACTAAGCCCATTGGTAGATTTACCGATAGCTTCGGTGAAATAAACCAGGAGACGTGTTTATATTCGGCGAAAATAAGGATCAGGGCATTTGTTTATTATGAGTCGGTTTAATTCGAACTATTTTCATGTTTGTCTGTACCGTAATGCATTTGCCGTAATATATGCATGCGCTGCTGTACGTTCGAAGTGTGCTCTACGACGGGTGTAGGCTTTAATTCGCTGTTCTGGAATAATTATGAGATTCCTTGATATCAGAGATGGTAAACCTTGTGAATCAACATGGCTGATGTGCGTCCGAAGTAAAAGTGCCTGGTTAAATTACCACTTTCGAAAGACAACTGCTCATCCTGTGAACACGACACTTATTCGCAATGTTTCCCAGTTAACTCCGAGAAGTTGATCTGGCACCGAGATCACATATTGTTGAAATGGGGACGGCGGAAATAGGTAGTTAAAAGTACCGTGTTGCAAAACATTTACGAATGTGGCTTAATAATTACCTTCGAAAATAGTGAGTGCATCACAGAAATCAGACTGGCACTGATTTGTCGTTTTGCAAAAATACGGGAAGCACATAATTACTGCTCGTCGCATGAAGTTTAATGTGGAATCTATTTAATGGGTTAATGAGGACGTTAGACAAGTGTCATATGCATTCTTTTCAGGTATTCTTGGAGAACAGGTTATGCCCAGCGTATTACTACATGAAATGGAGTCCATATTATCAACTACAATTTCAACAGAACTGATAGTTGGGCGAGTTGGTATAAATTCACAGTAAAATATGATGGTCCAGCCAATTGATATCAAAACGGTTCAGGTTGGAAAAAACATCGTCGCTGGAAATAGGGCAGCCAGATTGCACGGTAGCACGGGTCTGCATTGTTGCTTTTCTGCAGAAATAATTATCGCGTTTTTTATTTCACCAGTGTTTATCACCAATAAATTATCTAAAAGTCAGCTACTAAGAGCACTGGATATTGTCCACTACACCAGCCAGACTGAGCTCTGTCTCCTGCATAAAATATGAAGATTCTTGATGGAAGGGGAAAGCAAACGTTAATTATCTACAGGCAAAGATATTTGGCTTAAGATAGACCTTGTGGTTTAAGCCTTCAATGAATATATGGCTAAGTGTAGTATATCAAGTCTCTATATTCCTATCATCCCTTGTGCCCCACATTTACAAAAACATAGTTTATCGTTATTTTGCCGCACTACCTTCCTTTTCTTTTGGATATGTCATGCAGATTGAAGTAAATATCCACCGTGCTCCGATTTGTAGCCGTGACAGCGTTCATTGAACATTGCCTGATACAGCTTTTCATCAATTTCTATAAAGTATACTGTAAAACATGTGCATGCACGAAATATTGGGTTTTTCGTCTCTTTCACTAGAGACTAGCTTCATATTCTAGTATTTTCTACAATTGCTTCCAATCTTCACATTGACGAATAAATATGTTAGTGTAACAGCGTTTTGTTTACGAGTCATGCCAATATTACTAAATAACTTGGAGCTGCATTTATTATACTTGTTTGTTTTTGTTAGAACAAAAGCTATTGAATCCAACTTTAGTGTGGAAAGCATGGAATCAGTGATTCGAGTAAACAATGTGAGGTTATAGGTGCGCTGAGAGAATTCACGTCATAACTAATTTATTCTCTGCGTTATGCAGTTATTAGTGGTCTCCCAAACAGCAATCATATCTTAACAGTGAAAGTTTCAAAATTCGCCGATGCTAGAATGAAATTAATTCGTGAATAATTCACACGCGCAATGTGGAAAAACATCTGATGACTTGAAGCCCGTCCCCGTCCCTCAAACGCGTTCAGAAATAAACTAAAAAAAGAAACTTTGTTGGAACCCATCTCACGATGACTGCCGGCGGTAATGCGCTTGGCATTCAGTCAATACAACGAGAAGAAGTATTGGCGCCTCCGGAACGATGGTCGCGTGAGGGTGTATTGCAGCGAGACTGCGCTTTCGCTTCGATGATGATGATGATTATTTATTGGCATTCCTTCTGAAAGGGGTAGGAATTGTCGCTTAGCCTACTTGTGCTACCCAGGTATGTTATACATGCTTTTCATTCTAGTCATTTTCTGTACATCTCTTTAATTTTTTTCCTCTTCTACAAAACTTATTTATCTACCTTCTATAACTGTCTATGCCTGCAACGGATCCGGTCGTGTTTGCGCCGACAGTGTAAACGTCTCTTTTCTATCTCGACTGGTGACCAGTTGATGCTTTCATCCACTTTTCTTCTCATTCGTTTACATTTCTATGGTCATTTTCTTCTTTCTGCTCATCGAGTTCACTGTTTATCTTTCTCTCACTTACTCTTTGATGACTCCTGGTTGTCTGTTTACCCTTTCAGTTGCCCCGTACTTGGTCGCCAAATTTCTGGACTTCTTATTCCATTCTCTGTGCACGCTTCTTAGGTAAAGAGACTTGTGCACTTCAGCTGCCCATTTATCTTGATCTATGCTCCTAAATCTTTCTTCGAAACTAATGTTATTTTGCGTTTCTCTGACTTCCAACGAGGCCCAACCCATCCTATCCTTGGCTGCCTCATTTGTGGTTTTTCCGTGGGCTCCCGAAGCCAACTGGCCTACCAATCTACGGTTAATTTGCAACCGCTACAGGATATGCAATTTTAAGAACAGAATGGGATTTGCGAACGTTAGCGCTGCCAACATAACTCCTTTCGTGATTCCACGTACCACCTCATATTTAGTGCGGCCCCAAAGTTGTGTGTTTTGTTTTTGCGCATTCCGCTTCTCCTTATTTTTCAGACTATCTTGGTGGGTGCTTCAGTTGGTCTTTCTTTCGTCTATGTATACGCCGAAGTATTTATATTGCTTAACTATGCGTATGAATTGCTGTTGAGTTAGCACCGCGTAATATCTCGTCTCTTCATTTAGGATCAAAATTACCCATTTCTCTGTGTTACACTGAATTACTAGATTTGCGGATCCCTTGCCGCACACGTCTCTGTATGTCTCTTGCAGTTTGCGCTAGTAGCACTATGCGGTCCGTATACATCAGTCCGAAAACCTTCTGTTGCTCCGTTTGTGCATTTCCCATGTATGATAAACGATAATTCACTGCTTTCCAGTCGTCTTTCGATGTCCTTGACATAAAGTGTGAACAGCAATGAAGGCAGACTGCATCTTTGGTTGAGTTCTTGTTGAACTTCCAAAACTCTGGTATATTTACGCCTATCCCGTAGAATTTGTTCTCAGTTGATTTTATACATGTTCCTCCGCAGCTCCACGAAATCGTCATCTATGCTTTCATGCGTGAGAATATTGGCTTTTATGTGTATCATAGCTTACAAGGGGGCCCCTGCATGGGGCATTGAGTTTAGTGGGCATAGAATCCAGCAAGAACATACAATCTCCTAACAATATGGGTGTAGAGAAAAAAACACCACCCCAGTGCACAGCCTGAAAATTAGAGAAACATATTAGCTACATACATCTCTTAGCAATCCCCTTTCTTATTGCTTGTAGGCTCTCCTAATACCCAGCAATTATTTCCATAAAGGTCCATACTGAGCTACTAAAGTCACTAAGCACATCCTTAATACAAACATATCCTCTAAGCGTGTGTCTGGTCCAAGCCCATTCTGTCGTTTTCCCAGTACATCATTTTGTACACCGTCTTCGGCATTTCTAATCTTGTGGCTCGCATTGCCATTCTATAAATCATGTACGTTACTTTATCTGTACTGTACGAGCTTCTCCCAGCCTTGTCACCTTACCCTTTGTAGATGTTCGTTTGGCTTTCACGCCATCCAATCGACTTTTTCTTCTTTAAATCACCTGCTCAATGGCATTAGCCAGCAGCACCTTGCCCTTTGAAACGACGTTTTCGACAAGCTGCATTGGGATATCATCGGCTCCTGCAGCCGTGTTATTAGGGACACTTCCTTCTGCTTTTTCTAGAAAAAGATTTCCATGCTAAAGTTTGATCACTCAGGCGTCTGTTTTGGTCCCATGCTTTCTTTTGCGCTTAAGTTATCACTAATAAAGTATTTCGAAGGTGTTACTGTTTTTATCTCTTATAGCACTGTGCCAACTATGTTCAAGCTCGAAATGCTCTTACATGGTTCCGCAATCTCTCTAGGGCACTTTTGTGTCTTTTGCACATGTTATGCATCCAACGTTCACTTCTGCATTTGTCTCATGCATGCGCTCACTCGCCTCCCTTATCTTTTCTTGCTATTTGTTCCGTTAAGGGCAACTGTTCTTCGCGTACTCCCAACTTTTGGGTTTCTTGATGATCCCTAGACACAGATGAGGCATTGCTACTGACTGGGGCGATTTCGTAGGCATCTGGAGTCATGGCCCGCAGCATGCGATATGCGCCAGTGTACAGAGACAGGAGTTTTTCTGACAGGCCAACGTGGCCTATCTTTGGGCCTAGCATAACAAGTACTCTATTTGAAAAGATCATCGCGGCTCAACTGAAGCACTACCTAAACGAAAACAAGCTTCCAACAGATTCGCAACATAGATTTAGGGCCAACAGATCAACGTCATCAGCAGTGTTAGAACTAACCCAGAGTATATACACTGCTCTACAGAAAAACGAGTTTGCGGTAGGACTATTTTGGATTTAAAGAAAGCATTTGACACGGTCAGTCATCCCATACTTCCAAAAACATTACTAACTTATGGTTTTAGCCAAATTACAATCAACCTCGTTTCAAGCTACCTGAATTTTCGAAAACAATATGTAAAATTTGGCTCCTTTGCTTCCCAGTATACTGCTATGGTAACAGGAGTTCCGCAGGGATCAGTTTAGGGGCCATACTGTTCTCGTTATATGTCAATGACCTCCCATCAATACGAAAGTCATCAAAATGTATTATGTGCGCTGACAATACCTCGCTATTGTATTCAGGTAAATCCCTTGGCGTATTGCAGAACACTATCATCATCAGCCTGGTTACGCCCACTGCAGGGCAAAGGCCTCTCCCATACTTCTCCAACAACCCCGGTCATGTACTAATTGTGGCCATGCCGTGCCTGCAAACTTCTTAATCTCATCCGCCCACCTAACTTTCTGCCACCCCCTGCTACGCTTCCCTTCCCTTGGGATCCAGTCCGTAACCCTTAATGACCATCCGTTATCTTCCCTCCTCATTACATGTCCTGCCCATGCCCATTTTTTTTCTTGATTTCAACTAAGATGTCATTAACTCGCGTTTGTTCCCTCACCCAATCTGCTCTTTTCTTATCCCTTAACGTTAGACCTATCATTCTTCTTTCCCTAGCTCGTTGCGTCGTCCTCAATTTGAGTAGAACCCTTTTCGTAAGCCTCCAGGTTTCTGCCCCGTAGGTGAGTACTGGTGAGACACAGCTATTATACACTTTTCTCTGGAGAGATAATGGCAACCTGCTGTTAATGACCTGAGAATGCTTGCCAAACGCACCCAAGCCCATTCTTATTTTTCTGATTATTTCCGTCCTATGATCCGGATCCGCCATCACTAACTGCCCTAAGTAGGTGTATTCCCTTACGACTTCCAGTGCCTCGCTGCCTATTGTAAATTGTTGTTCTCTTCCGAGACTGTTAAACATTACTTTAGTTTTCTGCAGAGTAATTTTTAAACCCACTCTTCTGCTTTGCCACTCCAGGTCAGTGAGCATGCATTGCAATTGGTCCCCTCAGTTACTAAGCAAGGCAATATCATCAGCGAATCGCAAGTTACTAAGGTATTCTCCATTACCTTTTATCCCCAATTCTTCCCAATCCAGGTCTCTGAATACCTCCTGTAAACACGCTAAACAACGAGTTGTCAAATATATCAACTTTGTTTGGCGTAGTAGTTCTGCGGAAACTTCAAGGTGGAGAGCAGTAATTAATAAGAAAAATTTGTCCCGGTCCAGGACGAATTTTTTTCTTCAACTCTGAGGCTTTTCTTTCGAGGAACCCGTATTGGTTTCCTTTGTAGCAATTGGTACGAACAGGTGGATATCTGATTTTCCCTTTGATAATCAACTTGGTTTGCATGTAATAAGCCAACACTAAACAGAAATAAGACAAAATACATATTATTCAATTCCCGTTATTCCAGGGGTGACACAATAGGCATGCAAATTCTTCTTCTAGGTAGAACTATAGAACAGCTCGACTGCATAAAATATTTACGGGTATTATTGGACTGCAACTTGAACTGGAGGCCACATATATCTAGTATATTCGCGAAATAAGCTTCGGCTTCCTATTCATTATTAAAATTCAGAGAATATAGTCCCGCGATGAAATCAGATAACACAAGGTTCGGCGACAACAGACAGCGGATAGCAGCGTCGATAACTTTCCAGAAACTACGGATACATGCAGACGCGTCCCGCGCTGTGCGATAACATTTTTTAGGCGGCGAAACGTGGTCGCCCGTAAAATATAAGTACACGTGTCAATACCCCCCTCTTAAATAGCATCGACCCGATGCTGCAAACAAACGAAAGTAATAAAAGAAAAGCGCTCCTAGCAAAGAAAACAACAAAATAAGGGAGTTCGTCAGCGTCCGTAAAAGGGTTCAAGACGCACCACGTGGACCACTTCAGACCGTGCGCGGCGTCGCTGTGAATGCGAAATGCCGTCTGGCACGACCTCATAGTCCAGCGCGCCAATACGTCGGATGACCTTGTAGGGTCCAAAATATCGTCCCAGTAGTTTTTCACTGAGTCCTCGACGGCGTATCGGGGTCCATACCAAAACACGGTCGCCGGGCTGGTACTCGACGAAGCGTCGTTGGAGGTCGCAGTGTCGGCTGTCGGTCCTCTGCTGGTTCTTGATCCACAGGCGGGCGAGCTGTCGGGCTTCTTCGGCGCGCTGGAGGCAGGCAGCGACGTCAAGGTTCTCCTCGTTAGTGACGTGCGGCAGCATGGCGTCGAGCGTCATCGTCGGATTCCTGCCGTAGACCAGCTTGAAAGGCGTGATCTGTGTTGTTTCTTGCACCGCCGTGTTGTAAGCGAATGTTACGTACGGCAGGACGGCAACCCAGGTCTTGTGTTCGACGTCGACGTACATTGCTAGCATGTCGGCGAGGGTCTTATTCAGCGGCTCCGTAAGACCATTCGTCTGCGGGTGGTAGGCCGTTGTCCTCCTGTGCCTTGTCTGACTGTATTTCAGAATGGCTTGGGTGAGCTCCGCTGTAAAGGCCGTTCCTCTGTCGGTGATGAGGACTTCTGGGGCGCCATGTCGCAGCAGGACGTTTTCGACAAAGAATTTCGCCACTTCAGCTGCGCTACCTTTCGGCAGTGCTTTTGTTTCAGCGAAGCGGGTGAGGTAGTCCGTCGCCACGACGATCCACGTATTTCCGGTTATTGACGTCGGAAAGGGTCCCAGCAAGTCCATCCCGATCTGCTGGAATGGTCGGCAAGGAGGCTCGATTGGCTGCAGTAATCCGGCTGGCCTTGTCGGCGGTGTCTTGCGTCGCTGACAGTCTCGGCATGTTCTGACATAACGGGCGACGTCGGCTGTTATGCGCGGCCAATAATACTTTTCTTGGATCCTCGATAGTGTCAGGCAAAATTCGAGGTGTCCAGCGGTCGGATCGTCATGTAGGGCATGCAATACTTCTGCACGGAGTCCTGGCGGGACAACAAGAAGGTAATTGGCGCGGACTGGTGAGAAGTTCTTCTTCACGTGTAGATTGTTTTGAAGCGTGAAGGAAGATAATCCGCGCCCAAATGCCCTGCGGACAACGTCAGTGTGCCCTTCCAAATATTCGACGAGGCCTTTTAGCTCCGGGTCTGCCCGTTGCTGTTCAGCGAAGTCTTCCGCGCTTATAATTCCAAGGAAGGCGTCGTCATTCTCGTCATCTTGCGGCGGCGGGTCAATGGGTGCGCGTGATAGGCAATCGGCATCGGAGTGTTTTCGTCCGGACTTGTAGGTTACAGTGATGTCGTATACTTGTAGTCTGAGGCTCCACCGCACCAGTCGTCCTGAAGGCTCCTTTATGTTCGCTAGCCAACACAATGCGTGATGGTCACAGACGACTTTGAATGGCTTGCCATAAAGATAAGGGCGAAATTTAGCTGTAGCCCAAACGATGGTGAGGCATTCCTTTTCGGTCGTAGAATAGTTGCCTTCCGCTTTTGACAACCACCGCCTAGCGTAAGCTATCACCTGTTCGACTTCGTTTCTTCTCTAGACTAAAATGGCACCGAGGCCCAAACTACTGGCGTCAGTATGGATTTCTGTGTCGGCGTACTCCTCGAAGTGCGCAAGTACCGGCGCCGACTGCATGCGTCGTTTCAGTTCTTCAAATGCGTCGGCCTGCGGCGTTTCCCACTTGAAGTCAACATCCCATTTAGTTAGACGTGTCAAAGGCTCGGCGATGCGTGAAAAGTTCTTGACAAAGCGCCTGTAGTAGGCACACATGCGAAGGAATCTACGCACTGCCTTCTTGTTGATGGCTTGCGGGAACTGTGCGATGGCAGCTGTCTTTTGCGGGTCTGGACGGACACCCGATTTGTTGATTACGTGGCCTAGGAACAGAAGCTCATCGTAAGCGAAGCGGCATTTTTCCGGCTTCAGAGTAAGCCCTGATGACTTGATGGCCTCTAGTAGTGTCGCAAGCCGCCTGAGGTGATCGTCGAAATTTCCAGCGAAGACGACGACGTCATCCAAATAAACGAGACAGGTCTGCCACTTCAATCCTGCTAACACCGTGTCCATGACGCACTGGAACGTTGCAGGCGCCGAGCACAGTCGGAATGGCGTAACCTTGAACTCGTAGAGGCCGTCTGGGGTGATGAAGGCCGTCTTTTCTCAATCTCTTTCGTCGACTTCTATTTGCCATTAACCAGACTTGAGGTCCATCGACGAGAAGTATTTAGCGTTGCAGAGCCGATCCAATGCGTCGTCTATTCGTGGGAGGGTGTATACGTCCTTCTTCGTAATCTTGTTAAGACGACGATAATCGACGCAGAAACGTAGGGTTCCGTCCTTTTTCTTTACCAGGACAACAGAGGATGCCCACGGGCTTTTCGACGTCTGGATGATGTCGTTGCGCAGCATTTCGTCGACTTGTTCTCTTATAGCTGCACGTTCTCGCGGCGAAACTCGGTAAGGGCTCTGGCGCAGTGGTCGAGCGCACTCCTCGGTGATTATGCGATGCTTGGCAACTGGTGTTTGTCGAATCCTCGATGACGTCGAAAAGCAGCCTTTGTATCGTAGGAGCAGACTTCTGAGCTGCTGTTGCTTAATCACGGGGAGACTTGGATTAACGTCGTAGTCTGGTTCGGGAACCATCGTCGTCCGGGTAGATGCGGCGGAATTCGAGAGGACAAACGCATTATTGGTTTCCAGAATTTCCTCGATGTACGCGATCGGCGTGCCGTTGTGGATTTTCTTGAACTCTTGGCTGAAGTTTGTCAGCAACACTTCAGTTTTCCCTCCATGCAGTCGAGCGATCCCTCTTGCGACGCAAATTTCATGGTCTAGCAGTAGACCTTGGTGGCCTTCGATGACGCCTTCTACGTCAGCGGGTGTTTCGGTGGCGACCGAAATAACAATGCTCGAGCGAGGCGGGATGCTCACTTGATCTTCGAGAACACTCAAGGCGTGGTGACTGCGAAAGCTCCCCGGCGGTATCGCTTGATCTTCTGACAGCGTTATCGATTTTGACTTCAGGTCTATGATTGCGCCTTGATGGTTCAGGAAGTCCATGCCGAGAATGACGTCTCGTGAACACTTTTGGAGGATAACGAAGGTGGCAGGGTAAGTCCGGTCATGAACGGTTATTCTTGCCGTGCAGATACCAGTCGTCGTAATGAGGTGTCCTCCAGCGGTCCGAATTTGGAGGTCCCCCCATGTAGTCTTAACCTTCCTCAACTGGGCGGCTATGTGTCCACTCATTACGGAGTAATCGGCTCCTGTGTCGACTAAGGCAGTGACTGCGTGGCCGTCGAGAAGTACGTCGAGGTCGGTGCTTCTTTGTCTGGCGTTGCAGTTGGGTCTTGGCGTCGGATCACGGCTGCGTCGTGTTGAACTGAAACTGGAACGTCGCGTCGTCAAGTTGTCTTTCGTCGGTGTAGTCTTGGCTTCCTGATTTCGTCGGGACGGCGGCGTGTCATCATTAGGTCGTCGAGATGGTTTCTTTGTCGTCTTCGTCGGCGGCGGAGGATCTTCGTCAGTTCGACGAACAGCAACCGCACCTCCGTCGGTTGCTGCTTTTAGTTTTCCGGATATGGGCTCGCTGACCGGCCCCAGGCTGTGCCAGTGTATGGTTGGTGCTGCGGCGAGAAGTAGCGGCCTGGTGATGGCGAACGCGACGGTCGTCGAGAGCTCCGCTGAGTAGCGGCGAGGTAGTCGGCGATATCGCGAGGGCGTTCACCTTGCTGCGGGCGCGGGCCGTTGACGGCGAAACCTCGCAGTCCCATCTCCCGGTATGGGCATCGGCGATACATATGGCAGGCTTCTCCGCAGTGATAGCAGAGCGAGCGGTGGTCGGGGGCTTGCCAAATGTCCGTCTCCCTCGTGTAGGTGCGCTGGGCGACGGGTGGGCGTTCTGGCGGCAGCGGCGGCGGACGACGGAATCGTGTCGTTGCAGGGCCCTGGCGTGGTCGCGGAGGGGGAGCTTGACGGCGTGCGACGGCGGCGTATGTCATCGCTTCTGGCTGGGGCTGCGGTAATTGTGGTTGCAGCTCGGGAACTCCAAGCGATCGGTGCACCTCTTCTTTCACGATGTCGGCGATCGAAGCCACTTGGGGCTGCGACGAAGGCAGGACCTTGCGCAGTTCTTCGCGCACAATGGCCCTGATGGTCTCCTGAAGGTCGCCGGAATCCAGTCCTTGGATGGCGTACTGCGGCGTGAGCCCCTGGCGGTTATATTGCCGGGCGCGCATCTCCAGAGTTTTCTCGATCCTCGATGCCTCTGCAGAAAACTCAGCTACGGTATTCGGTGGGTTTAAATACACCTTAGTGTATTTAAAGTTGACTACTTTCGATATTTCACTGTCGCGTCATATACTGCTCTGAATCGTGGTCTAGCACATATTAAACATACGTAGATCCCGTCTTTCGGTTAGAGAAACGGGCCTTGCGCATTATGAAATACACAAGCCCACATGATAACAGTGACGTGCTGTTCGGTCATCTCGGTATATTTATTTATTTATTTATTTATTTATTTATTTATTTAAAAAACACCTTACAGGCCCTGTCGGGCATTGAGTAAGGGGGCAATGTAACAAAGAACTGTTAAGTACAATGGAAACAACTCAAAAATAAACCTAAGACAACTGTACCATTACCATTACCTCTGGCATGCGAAATGAAAGTTGCCATTTTGATTGGCAATATTTTACGTAGGCATCACTCATTATCACCAAGCTTATTTATTACACCTAATCGCAATACAAGGGGTGCAACAAATATAAATTTCAACCTACTAATCACTCGTAACACGTATGGCCTACGACTACTTGAGTTTCATGGTGCGAGAATTTTGAACACAGTACCTCTTGAGGTAAAAATAGCCAACCAATTCGTGTCTGCTGTAAAAAAGCTATACCCATCAAAAAGTACGTGATTTTCCGTCAGTGTGGTGCTCCACTTGTTTCATACTGTGCAAGGTTATTCCTTCTTGGATCTATTCAGAAAGCCTAAACACTTGAGCAGAGACTTTGCAAATGTGTTACTTCTACGTGTAATATGCCATTTATTTGTGTGTGTGTGTGTGTGTGTATTCTCCTAACAGTTCTGTTTTATTACTAGTGATTGATATGCACTGTTCTCTTCCTTTAAGGGTTTTAATTGTATGTATCCACCTAACTGTATTAGCTTGTATCACTATTAACCAGATATGCGCATGACATTGTAGCCGCTGCTACATATATGACTATGGGCCTACACTATCCTTTGGCTACTGGCCCAACAGTTCCTTTGTGCAAATTTTTATCAATGAAAAATAAACTGAATTAAAACAAAGGACAACTCGCTCGCTGCCGCCGCCGCGTTTCCTCACTCCAGCGTACTAACAGTGAGTTTCCACAGTCATCGGGCGAGATGTGTTCATGTTTGCTTGAGTGCGAATGACACCGTTCTTGGTAATTTACTTCGTAAGCGATTGTTTCCATGTTTATACGGACGATAAGTCTACGACACTTACTTCGTATAGTTGTCTACTAAGTTGTTATCCCAATAGATGTTTCGCCTTTCGACACACTTCTTTCTTTAGCAGTGCATGGAAAATTTCCTGGGACACTTGGCACATGACAGGTGTACACGATCATGTGAGTTTTGTGTAGGTGCGGCCAGCAGCATATGTAAAAAGAAACACGAACTTTTTAGTTACGTGGACTTTAATGAATTGATCTTGAACAATGTTGACATAAATTGCAATTTCCTCGTTGTTCCTATTACCCGTCTATGTAATTGTTTCGTAGTCCTTTAACCTCTCTTATTTCATTCTTCCATGATAGATAGATTTGCTTTCTTAGCCTGTTACAAAATTGTTATGCACTTCTGTATGTTTATTGTATCTTAACTCACCTTTGTTCTTTTGTTTTGTCAACCTCTGAGAGTGGGAGGGCCGCCTGTAGCTGCGGTTTAACGTCCCACATCTTGTATTCAATAAAAATGAGAAGAGAAGGATGGAGAGGAGCATGCGCTGCATTTTTCCGCCAAAATCTCCATTTTGTCAGGACAATCAAAAAACAGTTCGGTAGTATGCTACACTCCTGTAATACGTACGTGAAGCAGAAAGCCTACAGCGCGCATGGTTGTGAATTAATTTATATTATCGGAGGGGTCAGAATTTCTGTAACACATAACCAGGCTTAGTGTTAAGTAAGCCTATGGCGCTCCCGATCGACCTCCTCAACTACATATGCGAGCACCCAATGCACTGTCATTGTGTTACTTCTTTGTTTCACTTTTTCTTTCTGTCTTCGTTCCTTGTTTCCTCAATTCTTCCTATCTTCGTTCATATTCATCCATGGTATCTTTGCATGCCCACTTACAGGAGTATGAGCCACTCCTAATAATGACATTATTTCTCTCACAGGACTAGACGTCGATTTTTGGGGTATAAATCATTGCAGCGAGCAACTTAAGGCTTTTGCCCTAAAAAGGTAGTATGCGCTTCTGCGCGAAAACCGTAAAAGGTATTTTCGTCGAATAGGCGTCTGCTTGGAATGACAAAATTAATCATGACCAATAAGAACTGCGCATAACGTAAACACAAGGCCAAACGCACGAAGCTTCGTTCCATAGTTATCTACATTGTAATTGTCCGACTTTCCTAATCTAGCGTATCAGTCACCGAAAGTTGGCCATTCTAGCAGTAAATCTGAGGAAATTAGATATCACAAGGGATGCAAGGCAACCTTAATCACACATTGCTGCCTTTTTCATTCTTTCTTGACTAGAATGCTGGCGAGAGAATGAATGGAAAATTATATGCTCCGAGTATCAGGTGCCGGAAGATTTGTGCCCTGGAGTTCCTGCCACGTATTGCAATAAAAGAAAGCATCGATGCGTTTGCGGCTGCGTATATGGAACGTTTAGGACGTGGGGCCGGGAGTGCGTGCAGCGTAGAGATTGCGGTGAGTAGACAAGCTGAATAGTACTCTCGATCGCGTCTGCTGCGGCCTTGCTGAAAACTTAGGAAAGAAATGAGCAATGAATCAGGCCCAAACTACACCTCAAGTGTGAGAAATAAGTGTCCTCTGTGTAGATAGTATGTTGCACTGGCAATGTAATTTCCAAGAATCTGGGGTGAGTGCTGCTCTAGAATGCTTTCCACGTACTCATGCAGATTACTAAAGAAGCAACCACGATGCTACATATTTTATCAGTTTTGATTTTATTTCGTTTTATGATTACAGACGTTACTGAAAATCACGTGAGACCTTAGCAATACCGGTAGTTCTATGCCCATGCAAACGAATACAAAATACCGTTGCAGCTAAGAATAACCGGTGATGCGATTTGCAAGTACTGATTCCGCTAGCATTGTTGTTAGCGGAAAGCCGCCAATAGCAAAATATGTGACTATTACAATACAGAAACATTGATTACTAATTATAAATTGCTTAAGAGCTTAGGGAAACCTTGGACTTTGTTTTGTCCACTTCGGAAGATTATTCAATATTACCGTTCTAATGAAGGCTGACCTGCACATACCACATGTTGCTAACACTTGGCACGTTAAAATTTTTGTTCAATTTTGTCCTCGTGTGCATGTGGTGTGATGATAACGGTACTTGGAAGGGGGTTATTGTCCAAAAGTATGGCATGAAGTGAGCATGCTGTTTTGAAACTCCAAATAACGAGGATTGGAAAAATGTTAGTTTTTTTAATAACCATTCTTTGTGTTCCGTATAACCTGAGGACATAATTCGAAGCACTATATTGTGAAGTTTGTTTACTGGATCTGGGTAAGGTGAATACGTATCTCCCCATGTCTCTATACGACAGCATAAATGACTATAAAAATACTAAATAAATCCTTCGTAGTGTACGTGTGGGAAAGGCTGACGCACCTCATATAAAGCATGGATGACTGAGCCGGTTGCAAACATTTGCTCTGTGCCCTGTCATGAAGGGATGAATCTATCGTTATATCTAGATATTGTTATGGGGATGTTGGGAGTATGTACACTGTATTTACAATATATATAGAGGAAGAGCCAGAGCAGATAATATGGCTGGCCACCACTAGCAGCCAGCGTCTCGCGATCTTCTTTTTGCTCTCTCTCTCTCTCTTCTTTCATCCTTCCGTAACAGTACCCCCGGGTGGTGAGGCGCCGTGTCGGCGCACGGTAGGCGAAGAACTGGGAGTAAAGTATGGCTTTAGCCGCGAAACGTGCACGACCTCGGCAGGCGGCGGACTTGAGGATGGACGAAACTGTAACGGCGCGATCTCGTAATTGACGTCGTTAACTTGACGTAGGACTTCATAAGGCCCTGTATAGCGAGAGAGAAGCTTTTGGGAGAGGCCGACCCGACGACATTGTGGCCAAAGCAGCACCCAAGCACCTAACGCGAACTGAATATCGCGATGGCAGCGCTCTTTTTGCAGATGCTGCGAGGCTAATAAGCGAGATCGGGCGACTTGACGCCCCATGTGAGCGCGATCGATGACTTAACGAGCGTACTCAGTGGTAACGCGGGGCACAGAAGGTAGGATGGTGTCAAAGAGCAAAGTGGGGTCGCGACTTTACAAAATAAAAAAAAGGTGAATATCCTGCGGTGTCATGTCGGGACGAGTTATACGCGAATGTCACGCAAGCCAGCGTGGCGTCCCAGTCGCCGTGATCGTTGGAAACGTACATCGACAGCACCTCTGTGAGTGTTCGGTCGGGACGTTCCGTAAGACCCTTCGTTTATGGGTGGTAGGCGGTGATCAGCTTGTGCTCAGTGGCACAAGAGCGGAGGTGGTCATCCCCAACTCGCGACGAGAACGAGCGGCCACGGTCTGTAAGTAACTATCGAGGTGCACTGTGTTGGACAATGACACCGTGGATGAGAAAATCGGTGACGTCAGTTGCGCGACTGTATATATATTGTAAATACAGCGTTTATATACCACATACTCCACTCTCTGAGATATACAGAAATAGTTTTTCCATTCCATTCCACCAATATGTTAAGGGGATGTCATGAGTATGTAAAGACTGTATACACAATATATATACAGGAAGAGTCAGAGTAGATAAGATGGCTGTCCACCAACAAGACGCAGCAGCCAGCGTCTCGCGATCTGCTTTTTCCTCTCTCTCTCTTCTTTCACCCTTCCGTAACAATATATTCTTGAGCTTTTGTAATTGTTGCCATCGCAATCTTTAACGTTATTGCTTGTATTTTAACTCTATTGGAGGAAAACAACGTATTTAGTGTTAATTTCTTGTCTATAGACCAGTTTGAGTTCTAATTTTTCTAGTTCTCTATTAGCAGCGCTTTCAAAGTGATATCCTTTCGTGAGAACAAAATTATGATATCATAAGCATAGACTATTTTCTCTCCCTTATCAACTCTTTGGGGTTGGTCGTTGATGCAAGAGGAAAATAGTATCGGGCCCAAAACTCACCCCTGCGGAACGCCGTGCGTAATGGGCAGGAAGTTAGACGAGAGACGTCCAAGAAGTCAGTCCAAGTGTACGCTCTGCTATCTTTCTTCAAGGTAATTCTCAGAGGAAAATAAGTTCTCTGCTCGAAATTCATAACATTGCAGTTTTTTTTAACCAAGTCTGATGATTGACGGCGTCGTACGCTTTTTAATGCCTAAAAATATGCCAATCACTACTTCATTGTTATTCAGACAAGTGTTAATATATTTTGTAACACAAGAAACTGCGGTTCTGGTCGACTTGTTCGGGCGAAATCCTTGCTGATGCGGTGTTAGTATTTTATAGTTTGCCAAGAACTTAGTTATTCGCTTGACTATAAGCTTCGCGAACACTGTGTTAATGGTAGAGACGACCATCGCGCGCAGTCTACCACGGCCGCCAAGGGGTGCCTCGACGAACCCTTTCGCAGCTGATGCACTCAACTTCTGGGCGGCGGTTTGCATTCTTGCCTTCTCCCCTGTCGCAGCCGGGATAAAGGGCAGGCGGGAAGAGCGCGCGTGTCTCTATCTCTATCCCGCCCACGCTCCAGTCTGGCTTCTCGAGCGTTGGCGGAGACGAACAAAGAGAAAAGGCAGCTTATAGGAGTGGTAACTCTATCAATACTTGAAGGATTTGAAAAACGCTTGCAGCATCAGATTGGCGGGACAACATCAAATAATTGTGAAGCTTTTCTTTGATTAGTTGGAAAATTGTTTCAGGGCCCCCTTAAGAGGAAGGTATAGCTCGGGCCCAACTGGGACGTGGCCTACTTAAACACATGTACAACGCAAAAAAGCTTCTCAGAGGTAACCCCTGGACCGATTTTAATCAAATTTGCTGCATTGGAGAGACAAAGGTGCATTCTAGGGACGGCTCAAGCGGAATGTCGAATTAGCGCTTCAATCTTCTACAAAAAATTTCAAGGATTAGAAAGTTGGAAAAAAATGGAAGCACAATGTTTACAAATTTATAGCTCTCCATCAAAAACAGATATCGCGGTACTGTAAACGAGATGCTGTACATCATTTAAAACGGACAAGTTTGATGTACCCATTTGTAAAGTGTGGGATCTTTTACGCTGTGCACAAGGGTTCTGCAAAAGCTGTATTTCCAGATTCTTAATTTTTTTAATGATTTCCGAGTAACATATCAATTTCGTCTGCTTTACATGTGCTATTAGATGCAATTCCCAGAATTAAGATACCCCCCTCTTATTGCCGAGTTACAGAGTTGTAAGCGTGTTAGTTTTGTTTTCCTAAAATTGTTTATGTTTGGCAATTTTTAAGTAAAATTGACAACATAAATAAAAAATTGGAAACCAAAGGTCGCGGGGTTTTAAGTTTCCTTTTAAATGCAACAAACCTCGTCAAAATTGGAGCAGTGGTTGGCAAGTAAAATGAATTCTCCCTCTACATGTATTTAAATAGGAGCAGCCGAGCTAAAGCTTCCTCTTGGTGCTGACGGGCGTGTATTGCTTCTCTGATTCAGTTCTGCAATCCTGCTTCGAGCGCCACGCAAAACAAGAAAACGGGTTGCGAGATACAGTGCCGCACAGGTCCCCTAATAGATTTATTTTGAAGCGAATACCTTATTTGGGTCTTTGAACCGTTTTTCTGGCCAGCGGCCGTAATATTTGTGCTAACAGAATGAGAAAAGGGTAAAACCCACATTACAATCCTGTTAGACGAAACAAGGACCTTCCGTAAGTTAAATCGCAAAGGAAGTGAGCCATCACCTCACACATTCTCTTTCAAGGTTACCGCAGGTAACCTTGAAATTATTTTGGCGTGTGTGTTCGTGCGCATATGTGTATGAGAGAGAGAGAGAGAGAGAGAGATTTCTCAAGCCGGTGTGTAAGAAGTGCGGGTGTTATTACTATGAAATGTGAACGTTACTGGTGGTACCTCTTCCCTTGTGGCTTCCCTTAAACCGAAGACGTCCAGCGGTACCACGGTCAGAATGGTCGCCATTCGTTGACACAAGTATTACCATGCAAGAACACGCCCAAGAAAACAGAAGTCAAAACGGCCGAATAAATTACGGAGTGTTTAGAGTACAGATAAATACTACTGCTAAGTTGGTTTGTTACTTTCGTTTGTAGTTTCCTACTATTTAATTTGATAATATTGTTACGGGGATGTTGAGAGTATACACAGACTGTATTTGCAATATATGTAGAAGCAGAGTCAATTTGGTTAAGATAGCTGAAGAGCAAGAACACGCAGCAGCTAGCGCCTCGCGATCTTCTTCTTCCTTCTCTCTTCTTTCACCCTTCCGTAACAGGATCCCCGGTTGCTGAAGCGCCGTCTCGGCGCATGTTTGGCGAAGAACTGCGAGCGAAGTATGGCTTAAGCCGCGAAACGTAAACGACGTCATCAGGCGGTGTACTTGAGGATGGATGAAACTCTAACGGCGCGATCTCGTAATTGACGTTAACTTGACGTAGGACTTCATAAGGCCCTGCGTAGCGAGAGAGAAGCTTCTGGGAGAGGTAGACCCGATGTCATGGTGACCAAAGCAGCACCCGAGCACCTGGGGCGAACTGAACATCGCTATGGCACCGGTGATATCGCTCTTTTTGCAGATGCTGTTAATAAGCGAGATCGGGCGACTTGACGCGCCATGTGAGTGCGATTGATGACTTCACGAACGTACTCAGTTGCAACACAGGGCACAGATTGCAGGGCGGTATCATATGGCACTGTCTGGTCACGACCATACAAAAGACAAAATCGTGAATATCCT
Organism: Dermacentor variabilis; assembly: GCF_050947875.1. NCBI lineage: Eukaryota > Metazoa > Arthropoda > Arachnida > Ixodida > Ixodidae > Dermacentor > Dermacentor variabilis. The sequence continues at coordinate 109,169,177 of NC_134575.1, read as the reverse complement.
GCGGTGTCCTGTCTGGACGGGTTATACGCGAATGTCTAATAGGCCAACGTGGCGTCCCAGTCGCGGTGATCGTTAGACGTACATCGGCAGCATCTCTTTGTGTGTTCGGTTGAGACGTTCCATAATTGAAGAAAAGAGCGCTAAAAAGACACGGACTAAAAGAAGAACGTGTACGGCGGACAAGGCGCTACTTCCGTCGTACATGTTCTTCTTTTAGTCCGCCTCTTCTTAGCGCTCTTTTCTTCAAGTATGCAAAACCAGCTCGCCCACACCAAGCTTCTGCTGCTTCAGACGTTCCATAAGACTGTTTGCTTGTGGGCGGTGGGCGGTGGACAGCTGGGCTCTGTGGCACAAGAACGGTGGTCGTCGACAACTCGAGACAAGAACGAGCGCCGCGGTCTGTAAGCAAATTCCGAGGTGCACCGTCGTGGAGGATGACGTTGTGGAGGAGAAAATCAGCGACGTCAGTTGCGCAACTAGTCGCACACGCCTTTCTCATCGCGTAGCGTGTTGCATAATCAGCAGCGACAGCGATCTAATTATTGCCTCTAGTTTTCGTCGGAAATGGGGCAAGCAGGTCAATACCTACGCGAAAGAAAGGTTCAAAGGGAAGTTCAATTAGATGCAGTCGTCCGAGAGGTGGCAGGGTCGGTTACTTCCGGCGCTAACACAATTCGCAAGTTGCGACATAACGACGCAAAGAGCGGTAGATACCCAATGAGAAGACCCGGCGTCGTATGCGTTCGTATGTACAACAAAATTGCAATGTTTCTCAACGTCGGGACGTCATGAAGTTGTTCGAGAATGACGGATCGCAGATGTCGAGGAAGGACAAGTAGCAACTCAGGGGCATCAGGGTTGATGTGGCGGTGGTAGAGGATGCTGTCGTGTAGCACGAACATGGGGCACGTGCCCTCGGTGCTGCCAGATTGCATTCCGGCGTTGATGGGCGGTAAATATTCGTCGCTTTGTTGTTCAGCGAGCATGTCGGTCATGTCAGGAAAAGCCATAACGCAGGTCACTGGATCATGCGCAACAGCATCAAGAGAATCCACGGGGTGACGAGGGAAACAGTCTGCGTCCTTTTGCAGACGACCAGTCTTGTAGTTGACTATAAGTGAAAATTCCTGTAGCCGCAAAGCCCAGCGACCATGCCGTCCTGTGGGGTCCCGGAGGGAAGACTACCAGCAGAGGGCGTGGTGGTCTGTAACGACCAAAAACGTGTGGCCGTACAGATATTGCCGGAACTTCCCGACAGCGCAAAGTAAAGCCAAGCACTTCCGCGCGGTGATGTAGTAATTTCTCTCAGGAGGTAACAGCAGGCGGCTGGTGTAAGTGATCACGCACTCGGTACCAATCCGCTGTTGAACGAGAACAGCGCCGATGCCATGGCCGATTGCGTCGGTCTCTATTGGTCGGCTCAGATGGATCAAAGTGAGCAAGTATGGGAGGGGTGGACAGAAACTCGATTAGAGCGGCGAACGCGTGAGGCTGCTGCGGGCCCCACGAGAATGGCGTTTTCTTCTTTAGAAGATCTGTCAGAGGCCGAGAAACGTCGGCGAAGTTTTTGACGAAACGGCGGAAGTAAGAACACAGGCCGACGAGGCAGCGCACGTACGAAGCAGAAAGTGGCACGGGGAAACTTCGAACTGCGCGGAATTTTCCGGATCTGGTTGTTCCCTGTATGCGTCGACTAGGTGTCCCAACACGGTAATCTGACGGCGCCCGAATTTACATTATCTGGAGTTCCATAGGAGGCCGGCTTTTCGGAAGACCTCAACAATTGCAGCGAGTCGGGTAAGGTGGCTGCCGAACGTGGGAGATGATACGTTCTCCATGACACGTTCAACTGTTGTACGAGCATTGTATAGACGAAGGGGCAAGACTTTGAACTGATCACGTCTCACCGATTAAATAAGCACTTACGTTTTGCGCGCATGTACGGTACGACACAGGCTTTTAACTTTTCCGCACTCCCTACGGCCATTTGCTTGTGGCACAATGTGCTTGATCAGATTGCTTCCGAGTCAGATCAAGAAAATTTCGTCATTGTTGTGCCGGCTGGCGCTCATCTTGATAAGAGCACTCTGCGAAGTGCGCATGCGCTACTAATGGTATCTTCGACTGGTCGCCTGTATGCCCCGAAGCAGAGTCGGGTAGATCGGTCGTTTCCCGAGCTCAAAGGGAGGGGACACGCGCGCAAGCCGAACGTGCGACTCGCTCTCGGAGGAGGAAATTGCTGATGCGAAACCACGTGACTACTGCCAACGTCCGATGTTTCGCCTATCCAAAGCTCCTGGCGCTGCCGGAAAAAGCGGCGGACGTGCCGGCGGGACGAACGTTCGTCGAGACGCCAGCATGCAGTGGCCTAGGTTGCCAAGGTTACGGTGGGCCGTCGCCAACAGCAGCGACCCGGCGCTGCGATGACGTTTCAATCTCGATGACTGCTCCGACGACAGGGCTCGGAGCGCCTCAGAGCGCTCCAAGATACAGGAGAGCAATCGAGAAGAACCAGCCGAACGCATGGCGCGCACCCGCTTTCAACCAGCCGAAGACAACGCCGCTCGCGAGAGTGCTCCAGAGTGCTCAGGAACGACCAGCCGAAGATGGCATAAGTGTTCAAAGCAGAGTGCCCCTTGCTAGCGGCCCTCTCTTTCTTGCCGAGTCTCAACCCACAAGCATGGATGAATAAACGTCGTTCACCCGGAACTTGTCTGATCCTTTCGGCACGCCTGGCGCAAAACGTAACATGTGGCGACGAAGATGGGATTTTGAAGAGTTGCGCAACGTCAAGGAAGGCAAGTGTTCTCGGCATTCAGCCTCTGTTCAGTATCGACGATTGAAGAGTGCTGCTTTTCCTAAACGAGCACATTTCATAATAGCACTTACAAATCAATTTATCTTGTTTCATGCACTTGGCAATGTGCTTCGAACTTCTTGCGATTTTTTATTTCTATTGATACATTGCTATCTCGCTCTTCTGAATTGTTATTTTACGTTGCGTCACGTGTTCACCTGTATGTCCTGTATATGTTATTGCTGTTCTGCGTCTTTTTCCCGAAATATCTCTTGAAGCATTGTACTCCTTCACCTGTTCATTTTTCCAGTATTTCACTTTCTAGTATTAGTGCCTTACGTTAAATTTTATTCGTGTTCTTTCCTCCAAGTGTCCCTTTGTGGCATTTTATTACTTCAGTTTTTCCTTTTCCATGTTTCGATCTTCGTAGTTATGTTGATGAAAGCTGCATGGAGCCGTATCTTTCGTACTGGACTTCAGAAGGCTGCTTACTCTATTTTTGATATTATGCCTTGATTTTGTAACCCCCTTTACGCAATGCCCCCATAGAGCCTGTAAAGTATCTTAAATAAATAAATAAAAAAATAAATAAATATAAACTGTTAGGCGTGATGAAGGTGGTCTTCCCGCGGTCCATTTGTTCAACTGAAATGCGCCAGTAGCCTGATAGAAGATCAATGGACAAGAAGTATTTAGCTCCGTGCAAGTTCTCCAAGGCGTCATGGATACGTCGTAGTCGGTAGACGTATTTTGGCGTTATCTTGTTTAAGCTTCGGTAATCGACACCAAGACGCCAGGTACCATCTTTGTTTTTTTCAGAATGAGAACAGGCTAAGTACAAGGGCTCCCGGATAGATCGATGACCCCTTTGTGAAGCATTACATCGACTTCTGATTCGGTAACTGCAGGTTCACCATGCAATACACGATAGGGACGCGAACGAATAAGATTCGTGTCTCCCCAGATGTTGCGCCTAAGGGCCTGTCGCCGAAATTTAGGATGTCACTTTATGTTTCGAGCAGGCGACATATGACCGTGGCGCGTGCAGATGTGAGGACAGGTGCGATCATTTTCGCGAAGACACTCGCTAAGCAAACAAAGCTGTGAGCTGCAACTGGCGCTAATGAACCACTCTCGGCATTCAGACTCTTAATGTGACATTCGGAAGTGCTAGGAACGCTGGCCAAGAACATGCGGGATGGTAGCACTTGAGGGCACAGGCTGAAATTCAGAAGCGGAAGAAGGACGTTGTTATTAGTAACCGAGACTAGCGTGTGCGGAACAGTAACGTTTCGGTTCCAAAGCGCGTAGACGAGGGGTCGAAGCACATATTCATCGTCAGGAACCTGTGGCTTTTTGTTCATCATCATCATCATCATCATCATCAGCCTGGTTACGCCCACAGCAGGGCAAAGGCCTCTCCCATACTTCTCCAACAACCCCAGTCATGCACTAATTGTGGCCATGCCGTCCCTGCAAACTTCTTAATCTCATCCGCCCACCTAACTTTCTGCCGCGCCCTGCTACGCTTCCCTTCCCTTGGGATCCAGTCCGTAACCCTTAATGACCATCGGTTATCTTTCCTCCTCATTACATGTCCTGCCCATGCCCATTTCTTTTTCTTGATTTCAACTAAGATGTCATTAACTCGCGTTTGTTCCCTCACCCAATCTGCTCTTTTCTTATCCCTTAACGTTACACCTATCATTCTTCTTTCCATAGCTCGTTGCGTCGTCCTCCATTTGAGTAGAAACCTTTTCGTAAGCCACCAGGTTTCTGCCCCGTAGGTGAGTACTGGTAAGACACAGCTATTATACACTTTTCTCTTGAGGGATAATGGCAACCTGCTGTTCATGATCTGATATTGCCTGCCAAACGCACCCCAGCCCATTCTTATTCTTCTGATTATTTCCGTCTCATGATCCGTATCCGCCGTCACTACCTGCCCTAAGTAGATGTATTCCCTTATGACTTCCAGCGCCTCGCTGCCTATTGTAAATTGCTGTTCTCTTCCGAGACTGTTAAACATTACTTTAGTTTTCTGCATATTAATTTTTAGACCCACTCTTCTGCTTTGCCTCTCCAGGTCAGTGAGCATGCATTGCAATTGGTCCCCTGAGTTACTAAGCAAGGCAATATCATCAGCGAATCGCAAGTTACTAAGGTATTCTCCATTAACTCTTATCCCCAATTCTTCCCAATCCAGGTCTCTGAATACCTCCTGTAAACACGCTGTGAATAGCATTGGAGATATCGTATCTCCCTGCCTGACGCCTTTCTTTATTGGGATTTTGTTGCTTGCTTTATGGAGGACTACGGTGGCTGTGGAGCCGCTATAGATATCTTCCAGTATTTTTACATATGGCTCATCTACACCCTGATTCCGTAATGCCTCCATGACTGCTGAGGTTTTGACTGAATGAAACGCTTTCTCGTAATCAACGAAAGCTATATACAACGGTTGCTTATATTCTGCACATTTCTCTATCACTTGATTGATAGTGTGAATATGGTCTATTGTTGAGTAGCCTTTACGGAATCCTGCCTGGTCCTTTGGTTGACAGAAGTCTAAGGTGTTCCTGATTCTATTTGCAATTACCTTAGTAAATACTTTGTAGGCAACGGACAGTAAGCTGATCGGTCTATAATTTTTCAAGTCTTTGGCGTCCCCTTTCTTAGGGATTAGGATTATGTTAGCGTTCTTCCAAGATTCCGGTACGCTCGAGGTCATGAGGCATTGCGTATACAGGGTGGCCAGTTTCTCTAGAACAATCTGTCCACCATCCTTCAACAAATCTGCTGTTACCTGATCCTCCCCAGCTGCCTTCCCCCTTTGCATACCTCCTAAGGCTTTCTTTACTTCTTCCGGCGTTACCTTCGGGATTTCGAATTACTCTAGACTATTTTCTCTTCCATTATCGTCGCGGGTGCCACTGCTGCTGTATAAATCTCTATAGAACTCCTCAGCCACTTGAACTATCTCATCCATATTAGTAATGATATTGCCGGCTTTGTCTCTTAACGCATACATCTGATTCTTGCCAATTCCGAGTTTCTTCACTGTTTTTAGGCTTCCTCCGCTCCTGAGAGCATGTTCAATTCTATCCATATTATACTTCCTTATGTCAGCTGTCTTAGGCTTGTTGATTAACTTCGAAAGTTCTGCCAGTTCTATTCTAGCTGTAGGGTTAGCTGCTTTCATACATTGGCGTTTCTTGATCAGATCTTTCGTCTCCTGCGATAGTTTGCTGGTATCCTGCCTAACGGAGTTACCACCGACTTCCATTGTACACTCCTTAATGATGCCCACAAGATTGTCGTTCATTGCTTCAACACTAAGGTCCTCTTCCTGAGTTAAAGCTGAATACCTGTTCTGTAGCTTGACCTGGAATTCCTCTATTTTCCCTCTTACCGCTAGCTCATTGATCGGCTTCTTATGTACCAGTTTCTTCCGTTCCCTCCTCAGGTCTAGGCTAATTCGAGTTCTTACCATCCTGTGGTCACTGCAGCGCACCTTGCCGAGCACGTCCACATCTTGTGTGATGCCAGGGTTAGCGCAGAGTATGAAGTCTATTTCATTTCTAGTCTCGCCGTTCAGGCTCCTCCACGTCCACTTTCGGCTATCCCGCCTGCGGAAGAAGGTATTCATTATCCTCATGTTATTCTGTTCCGCAAACTCTACTAATAACTCTCCCCTGCTATTCCTAGTGCCTATGCCATATTCCCCCACTGCCTTGTCTCCAGCCTGCTTCTTGCCTACCTTGGCATTAAAGTCGCCCATTAGTATAGTGTATTTGGTTTTCACTCTCCCCACCGCCGATTCCACGTCTTCATAGAAGATTTCGACTTCCTGGTCATCATGACTGGATGTAGGGGCGTAGACCTGTACAATCTTCATTTTGTACCTCTTATTAAGTTTCACAACAAGACCTGCCACCCTCTCGTTTATGCTATAGAATTCCTGCATGTTACCAGCTATATTCTTATTAATCAGGAATCCGACTCCTAGTTCTCTTCTATTCGCTACGCCCCGGTAGCACAGGACGTGCCCGCTATTTAGCACTGTATATGCTTCTTTCGGCCTCCTAACTTCACTGAGCCCTATTATATCCCGTTTACTGCCCTCTAATTCCTCCAATAGCACTGCTAGACTCGCCTCACTAGATAACGTTCTAGCGTTAAACGTTGCCAGGTTCATATTCCAATGGCGGCCTGTCCGGAGCCAGTGATTCTTAGCACCCTCTGCTGCGTCGCAGGTCTGACCGTCGCCATGGTCAGTTGCTTCGCAGCTGCTGGGGACTGAGGGCCGGGGTTTGATTGTTGTGTTCATAGGAGGTTGTGGCCAAGTACTGCACCAGGGTGGCCAATCCTGCTCTGGTGAGGGAGTGCCTTACCGGTTCTGGTCACCGGGATCAGGCCACACTCCAGGCCTGTTTGTGCAATTTTATCAACACGCGGATTTTTTTTTAATCCGGTGGAAAATTGCCGGCACCGGGATTCGAACCACGGACCTCTTGCACGCGAGGTGGGTGTTCTACCTCTACGCCACCGCTGCACCACTGCTTTGTGTTCAAGGCGACGTAAATGATTGCGTCATGGGACAGGCGCACCTCCTGAAGCGATCACAAGTATGGTGGGGCCGTGCTGGGAGCATCGACGAGTTGAGGCAGTTCCAACTGAAGAACGCCGGTTACGCAGCCGATGAAAGCAGAGTGATTAGATAAAAAGTCCAATCCAAGGATAACGTCGTGAGGGCAGTTGTCGATCAAAGCAATTGGGAAAGAAGTAGGGCGGCCGACTATAGTTAAACTGGCAGTGCACATTCCAAGAAAAACGAGCACGCCGCCGTTGGCCGCAGGAGCATAAGTGCATCTACTGCTGTGGGGCCCTTGGTAAAAGTCTACGTAGGCTAGCACTCTTCCCAGAAACGTGGGCTTCAGTGTCGTCGAGTGCGTGGACAGGCACGCCGTCTATGTCAGCATCGGTTATACTTCTCTTTGTGGGCACAGACAGTTGATTTGCTGCATTAGTAGGCAATGCAGCATCAACTATGAGGGCTGCATTTCTTAGTTTTCTGAAAGGGGGCGGCCGAAAGCCACAGGGGACGAAAGGCAACGCGGCTGCGGCTACGGGAACATGGGCGAGGTCTTTACGGTGAACGAGACTGGTGTCCGCGCGCAGATGGTGAGCGACTGTAGCGCGTGTTAGACTGGGCGGGGGAAGAAACATTGCAGGTATTGTCATTAAAACGCTCAGGTTGCTCGACGTGCGAGGTATTGAGGGCCACGAGTTGCAACAGCATCGGGCGACGTGACCAACGCAGCGACAGATGAAACATGCGGGCTGGTCGTCCAAAGTTTTCCACTTAGTCTGGTTGAGATAACGCGGAGAGAAGCGTCGGTGTGGAGCGCAAATAATAGAAGGGCGTTCGTTCGCTCTGGGGTTCGTGACAGCACAGACAGAATGTAAACCAATGTTTTCAAGTTCCTGGCGAACGATGACTTCTACGAGGGGAACTGAAAAAGGGGTAGCATCAGGATTACGAGAACAGAAATCTCCGGGCGCCATCGCGTCCAGTTCACGTAAAACCATTCGCACCTCGTCCTTTGATGGTGACGCATGCTGCTGGGCGGGCTGATTTCCACACGTCGACGTTGCTGCAGTATTCGTAAATATGGTGAATGGTTGCAGGACGCCTCGGCTTTTGGCCTCCTCGAATTGTTGCACTCTTTCATGATAGCCCCCGCACGGGCGTCTGCGTCAGCAGGCGTTTGGTGTGTTGCGACACCACGTACCCGAGCACAGGAGGGTTGGACCCTCCCGCGTGTAGCCGTGCGCGGCTCAGCCGTGTCCAGGGAAAAGGGGATCCTGGGGGTTGAGCCGATGCTGGGTGTTCGGACCTTTAAGGCCCCCCGGCGGAGGCAACACACCCCTTTGGCCTCTGCTTCACGTAGACGGCACCCCCGGACAGACCCACCCGGGGGAAATCGGTAGTTGCCTTTTCCTGTCTCTCTCTCCCTCCAGCCTTCGTCTTTTTCGCACTTTCCATCTTTCCTGTCTTCTCCTAGCTTTCGCTTACTTCCAATTTTTCCAGGCAGCAAGGGTTAACCTTGTGTGAATAGCCAACCTAGGTTATTTCATATTTGGTTATAGTGATGACATACAGCTGGCGTTTACAGGACCTGTTCATACAGTCCCTGTAGCGTCCCCTCGTAGGGCTCCATGGTGGGTGGCTGGCGTTATTGCCGAAAACTACATTTTTCTATGGCAAGTTCCTTCCCTTCAATTCCTGATCGCCCTCAAAAAAGAGGGCGCACCGAAGATGTATTTCAGTTCTTTGGTCGTCAAAGACCGAACTTCCCACGGTACCGTGTCATCCACTCTGAAAAATCTGATAAACAAGTCCGAAATGTCTCCCCTTTTCTAGTTTCCAAGTCCTTAACTGATGCCCTTGGTCCAGGCTACAAGGTATCAAGGCTGGCAAGTGGTGATCTCCTGTTAGAACTGCATGATAAGAAACAATACGAAAAGTTGCCCAGTCTAGTGTCATTTGGGGATGTTCCACTGACAATAACTCCACACCGCACTCTGAACACCACCCGCGGCGTTGTCTCGGATGACGATTTGCTCCAGCTGACAGAGGCTGAGCTCTTGGAGGGCTTAAGTGAGCAGAACGTAGTCAATGTCAGAAGAATTAAGATGAGAAGGGATGGCAAAGAAATTCAAACGAAGCACCTAATACTCACATTCGGTTCAAGTATTCTGCCCGAGTCTGTGGAGGCCGGGTACATCAAGCTCCGTGTCAGGCCGTACGTGCGAAACCCACTCCGCTGTTTTAAGTGCCAGCGCTTCGGCCACAGTTCGCAGAGTTGCCGAGGCCGCCAAACTTGTGCTAAATGTAGTGTCCAAGAACACACCACTGAAACGTGTGAGAACGCTCCCCACTGTGTAAACTGTGATGTGGAGCACGCCGCGTACTCGCGGTCGTGCCCCTCCTGGAAGAAGGAAAAAGAAATAGTAACGATCAAAGTGAAAGAGAATATATCGTTCAAAGAGGCACGAAGCATACCTGCCAAAGAAAACCTTTGCCGAAGTGGCGCGTCAGGGGGCAGCGTCACAACGGCCTCCGGCGGCTGACCGACCCTCAATCAGTGAGTCGGCAGCTAAGCCATCTGCCCCCGCGGCGGTTGCAGCTAGCGCTGCTCCGTCAACCGATGAGAGGGGACCACCGACCCCGAAGGTGGGCGCAGCCGATGCTGCCTCACCCTCCCAGCTCCCTTCCAGCGCTGGCAACGGCCAGCGCAGCCAAATCCCCCACGGAGCCCCATCGACCTCCGGGCTGGTGGGCGCAGGGGTCTTGCCCTCGAAGGCGGGACCCTCGCTGGTAACTTCCCGCTCGCAAGAGCAAGTGTCCGGCGCCTCACAAGAGGCAATGGACACTACACCCATCCTCAAGGCGCACCAAGCGCCTAAGGAGCGGCGAGGCTCCCTCGAACGCTCCAGAAAGGGCAGAACCCCCGTTACAGGGCCTCGAAAGGGCTCTGTAATCTAATCTGTAATTTCCATAATCACTACTTCTGTTTCTGTACACACAGCACCTATTTACTACCAACATGGATACACAGATAATTCAATGGAACGTCAGAGGTCTCCTCAGAAACCTTGATGATGTTCAAGAACTAATCCACAAACACGATCCCAAGGTGCTGTGTTCACAAGAAACCAACTTAAAATCCAAACACGCGAACTTTCTCCGACAGCATATTACTTTTCCCAAAGATCGCGATGATGCTGTCGCATCATAGGGCGGTGTTGCCATTGCTATCCATAAGAGCATTGCATGTCAACTTTTACAGCTACAAACGCCTCTCGAAGCAGTGGCGGTTCGAGCTGTACTCCTAAACAAACTCATCCCGATTAGCTCTCTATACATACCCCCACATTACAAGTTAACGAAGCATGAATTCCAATCCTTTATTGATCAATTGCCAGAACCTTACATTGTTCTTGGCGATTTCAATGCGCACAGCTCCCTGTGGGGCGACTCTCGTATAGATGCGCGAGGTCGTCTTGTTGAACAGTTCCTTTTCTCTTCTGGTGGGTGCCTTCTGAATAAGAAGAAACCCACATATTACTGTGTTGCAAACAATACCTTTTCTTCAATTGATCTGAGCATAGTTTCTCCGTCCATACTGCCTGAACTAGAATGGGAAGTTACGAACGATCCTTACGGAAGCGACCACTTCCCCGTACTATTAAGAACACTTAAAGAAGACGAATATCCACCACAGGCTCCTTGGTGGAAGACTGAGACAGCAGACTGGGAGAAATTCCGAAACTTAACTACTATATCATGGGATGACATGTCCTCGTTAGGAATTGAGGCTGCCGTGGAATATTTTACAGCCTTTATAATAGACGCCGCAACTAAATGTATATCACAAGTAAATGGATTGGCATGCAAACGGCGTGTCCCGTGGTGGAACGACGATTGTAGGATCGCTCGTAAGAAACAAAACAAAGCGTGGGGGATGCTACGCGCCTTCCCCACTGCGGAGAATCTTATCAATTTTAAAAAAGTAAAATCCCAAGGCAGGCGAACACGCCGACAAGCCAGAAGAGAGAGTTGGCAGAAGTATTTATCTAGTATCAACTCCTATACAGATGAGGCCAAAGTCTGGAACAGGGTTAATAGGATAAAAGGGCGACAAACATATTCACTTCCTTTGGTGAACACACAAGGTGAAACACTGAAAGATCAGGCAGACACACTTGGAGAACACTTTGAGAGCGTGTCGAGTTCAAACCATTATTTGCAATCCTTTTTGAAATACAAACAAATAGAAGAATGTAAGCCAATAATACGAAAATCCAGACAGAATGAACCTTATAACCGGCCGTTCAGTATTGCAGAGTTGAGAGCTGCTTTGACCACATGCAAAAGCTCTGCACCGGGACCTGATAGAGTCATGTACGAAATGATCAGAAACTTACACACTGACACCCAACTTACACTACTCACGCTTTTCAACGCTATTTGGGCTACGGGATACCTCCCATCCACATGGAAAGAAGCGATTGTGGTCCCTGTTCTTAAGCAGGGTAAAGACCCTTCCTTGGCGGCAAGTTACCGTCCGATAGCTCTGACAAATTGTCTTTGTAAGCTTTTTGAAAAAATGGTTAATCGCAGACTTGCACATTTCCTTGAACTCAACAATTTCCTCGATCCCTTTCAGTGTGGCTTCAGAGAAGGGCGGTCCACAACCGATCACCTTGTGCGCATTGAGGGAAACATTCGCGACGCCTTTCTATATAAACAATATTTCCTATCCGTATTCCTCGATATGGAGAAGGCGTACGACACTACGTGGCGCTATGGAATCTTGAGAGACTTGTCGGGAATTGGCATCCGTGGCAATATCCTCGTCCTCATAGAAAGCTATTCGTCCAACCGTACATTCCGCGTGAAAGTCGGCAATGTATTGTCGCGACCTTTTATACAGGAAACTGGTGTACCTCAAGGAGGTGTACTTAGCTGCACGCTCTTCATCGTGAAAATGAACACACTTCGTGCTTCATTACCGCCAGCCATTTTTTATTCTGTTTACGTAGACGACATACAGATAGGTTTCAAATCCTGCAACCTTACTGTATGTGAGAGGCAAGTTCAACAGGGCTTGAACAAAGTGTCCAAATGGGCAGAAGAAAACGGATTTAAAGTTAACCCCAACAAAAGTTCTTGTGTGCTTTTCACAAGAAAGAGAGGGCTCATTGCAGAACCCAGTATCGAAATGTATGGTCAGCGAATTCCTTTGAACAAAGAACACAAGTTTTTAGGCATCATACTTGATTCGAAATTAACGTTTATTCGACACATAAAGTACCTGAAGGTTAAGTGCTTAAAAACAATGAACTTACTCAAAGTAGTATCCCACACAACATGGGGCAGCGACAGGAAATGTTTAATGAATCTTTACAAGAGCCTCATCCGATCACGGTTGGATTACGGTGCCGTGATATATCATTCTGCAGCCCCGAGCGCGCTAAAGATGCTAGATCCGGTCCACCATCTAGGAATCTGACTGGCCACTGGAGCTTTCAGAACAAGTCCTATTGAAAGCTTATATGCAGAATCAAATGAGTGGTCACTTCATCTGCAGAGAACATACATCAGCCAAACATATTTTTGAAAGTCCACTCTAATTCTCAGCATCCGTGTTTTAATACCATTAACGATACGACATGTGCTACACTCTTTCATAATCGTCCCTCCGTAAGACAGCCTTTCTCGCTGCGTGTGAGGGAGCTTAGTTACGAAATGCGTGTCCCAATCGTCGAGCTCCGCCCAATGCATCCAGCCAAGCTGCTACCTCCTTGGGAGTGGCAGCTGATACAATGCGATATATCCTTCATGCAAGTTACAAAACACGCTCCAGAGATTGAAATCCAAATGCATTTCCGGGAACTCCGGCACAAATACTCCTGCACGGAGTTCTACACAGACGCATCGAAGTCACACGACGGGGTGTCCTATGCAGCCGTCGGTCCATCCTTCTCGGAAACCGATGTACTGCATCCGGAAACTAGTATCTTTACGGCTGAGGCTTACGCACTGCTGTCGGTCGCAAAGCATATAAATAAATCAAAACTCCAGAAATCAGTTATATATACGGACTCCCTTAGTGTTGTGAAGGCCTTGATGTCTTTCTGTAGCCACAAAAACCCGGTAATTAGTGAACTCTACTCCGTACTGTGTAAAGCATATATATCTAACCAACATGTGATTATATGCTGGGTGCCTGGACATAGGGGCATTGAGGGAAACGTACTAGCGGACCAGATGGCCACATCCATTTCATTGCATGCAGTTTGTCCTACTGCTTCGGTCCCTGTCACAGACCTGAAGCCTTTCTTAAGAAGAAAACTGCAAAACCACTGGCAACGTATGTGGGACGCAGAAGTAAATAATAAACTACACGTAATAAAGCCACAGTTAGGTTCTTGGCCCTCCGTATCAAAATCACGGCGAACAGATGTCCTATTCTGTCGCCTCAGAATAGGACACACGTTTGGCACGCATAACTTTCTACTCACTGGAAATGATCCTCCAACCTGTGGTAGATGCGGGGAGAGGCTGACCGTCCTCCACGTTCTCCTGGAGTGTCGGGCAGCCGAATCTGAAAGAAGGAAACATTTTTCCCTAGCATATCGGCAGCACATCCCCCTACATCCCGTAATGCTACTCGGCCCAGAACCTTTATTTGACGCCAACGCAGTCCTAAGATTTCTGAGAGATGTTGTCCTGCATGTTTTTAGCCCCACATGTTCGTAGCGGGTCCTCTCTTCAGAGGATGCCGCTGCGATATCTCTTTAGTATAGCACATGCCACTAGGCCCTTGTCTTTCAAGGGCTCTGGCGAGGCAGCAGTGCTCCAAGTAATTTTACCATCTTATATATTTTATATTTTGCATCATTCTTCTACGATCGCTTTTAATGTTCATAGTATTCGTCATTAGTCATCGCCATAATATTATAGCACGTAGATTTTACGCACTTTACAGCGAATATTTTTAGGCCACTTTACAGCCAAGTCACATCTTCCATAGTACATCGTCAACATTACCACGTGTCATGGCGCTCTTTGGCCAAACCTGGCCCTTGCGCCACAAAACACAACACGTCATCATTTCATGATAGCATCAACTGTAGTGCAGCTTTCGCGCATGAGCAGATTAAAGGCGTCGTCAGCAATTCTTTTCAGCCCGTGCTCGACCTTCTCAGCTTCTGGCATGTCTTGATTGGCTCTACTATAAAGCGCCAGCACGTCCTGAATGTATGAGACAGAGGATTCCTTGGGGGATTGGGCACTGGAGGCCAGTTTCTGCTTTGGGGCAATTTTACGGTGGTCTGGTTGGCCAAACAACGACGTGAACTGCTATTTGCATTTGTCCCAAGTGATTAGCCCCTCTTCATGGTTTTCGTACCACACCTTTGCAGCGTTGCTTAGGTGGAACAACAGGTTAGCTAGCATAAGCCTAGTGTCCCATATTTTGATTCCACACAGGCATTCGTACATAGCCACCCACTCTTTAACGTCGGTGCCATCGGTACCGCAGAAAGTTCCGGGATCTTTGTGTTGCAAAACCAAAACCGAAGGTAACAGCGACGTAGCTGGCAAGGGTGACGTTGGAGGTGGCAACGACGCTGATCCCGTGTGCTCACCGTCATTCAGGGTGGGATGATGAAGAGACGTGCACTGCGGAGCTCCGTTTCCAGTCGTGGTACCCGGCACTTCCCACCAATAGGTTACGCGGATGTTGTGAGTATAGATAGAATGTATTTACAGTATACACACAAGCAGGGTCAACGTGGTTAAGATGGCTGACTAGCAAGTACACGCAGCAGCCAGCGTCTCGCGATCTTCTCCTTCTTTTGTCTTCTTTCCCCATTCCGCAGCAATATAGGCATCAAAAAATACAGAAGTCCACGACCCAAGAGAGGCGAATGAAATGTATTCCTTATATGAGCAGTAAAAAAAATCCAGCTATAGACTTGATGCACCCGCTGGCGCATGCTACACAGCCGCTCCCTCGACTCCACGCATGTACTACGGCGTGGAAAGTACATTGTTTGCAGTGCCGCACTACTGCCGTAATGAACCCTCAAACGAAACCTTATGCGGAGGCACAAGTCTCATGTGCGAGTTTTAATTTCAAGCCCCGTGTGTGTCGAAGGTGCGCAAGCACTTAATTTTATTAGCATCAGGAGGTTCTTAGCAGTCTTTACATTGCAATAAACTTGATAAAATGCATTCAAATAATAGATAACTACGCAAAGCAAACAGGTAATTGAAGCCACTAATGCGCTTACATGGTCCTGCCTCTCGATCTCTTCTTCTCCTATCCTTGAGGGACAAAAAAGTATGCATAAATGACCATGCACAATTACCTGCGCCAGCATTTATTCTGTAGCATACTCATGTAATTACCTTGTTATTAGGCTTGTGTCTTTATTTTTTTCTATTGTCTTGTTTTCTATGGTATGACGATACTAATACATGGACTGCAATAACGCTAAAGTACCCAGGACGGTGGAACCAATGCACGTAAGTGGCGTATCAGGCGTACTTTCAAGCAAAATGCTCTACTTGCTCCCCATCATTTGCATCGCGTTTTTAATGCCATAGCCGGTAACATATTTTGGTGGGCCACTCAGCCACGGCAGAGATGAAACTATTAGACGGGTACAGTACTTTCAAACAGATTACTTATACTGGTTTTCAAACATCAGGTGCAACGCTGTGGAAGCTGCGCAATTTATCACTTCACGCGTTCCGTCTAGGCTTCGCTGGGCGCCAGCGGCGTTTCCTCGCGCGAGCATGTAATACGTGAGGCTGCGGCGAGGAGATCCAAATAAAAAAACAACGAAAAGCAAATTCATATAAAATAACGTGCTAGCAGCCAAACGAGCGCATGGTTTGTCTACTTCTAAGCGTAAATTGTTATTTTCATTCAGGACTGAACTTAAATAAAGAAACTTATCACAAAAATTGTGCAAATGACACCGAACTCTTTCTATGTGCGAAGGCAGCCACTCCAAAAATTATGTGTAGCCTCCACAGCGTTGCACCTGTTATATGAAACGAAGTATGGTGGCGTCTGTTGCTAAGCTCTACAAAAACCTAGTAGGCATATAAAATATTAGGGATTTCAAAGCGTTTTCATTCTTTGAGTGGTAACTCGTATTTTCTATGTCGAACTTTTTAAGTGAGCTTGTCCACAAGAATGTGCAATCTAACCGAGTCGTAAAGACCACACGGTGGTACACTACCACCGAGCCGTTGTACCAGTGTAACTCTTGGTATTATGCGGTCCCGATGGTGGTAAGAGGAGCATCGAGGCCTGTGAAGAAAAGGGTAATTGAAAGTGTAACCCGGAGTCATAAAAAGAAGGTGAGAAAGAGAGACGGTAAATTGTACGCGAAAGGTGGAAATGATAAAGGAACCAGGATTCAGAAAAGCAGGAATACAGAAATCAGTAGGGAAAACTTGTATAATGACGCGAAGAGCTGTGTATTGCTGTTTAGGTCCGAGCGGGCTGCCTGAGAAAAAACATATCGAAACAAATACGCGCTACGACGTTGTATGTGCGTGCAGCAAGAGACGCCCGGAAAGGACTCCACGCGTCGAACTTGAATACAAAGATATTCCTCCATCATGACGCGTAGCGATTGTCCCCCTTGCAGAAGTTTTGGGATTCAAAGAAGATAGAAGAAATCACTGGTTAGCTGTCGATAAGTAAGATACGTTTGGCGTGTTGGTGGGAGAAAAAAGCAGGGAGATATACGATATGTAGCGATGCAATATAAATAGCATTTTCAGATAGAAAGATAATTAGTTTTTGATTAGATATAAAGACGTTCGAAACGAAAGAGACCAACCCCCAATGCTAACCATTGCTCTCACATTGATTGCTTCACCTTCCAGGCGAAACGGCCAGCTTTTTATGCATATTCTTCCCTTTCATCTTCAAAAATGTAACATGTTACATTTTTCTAACGTATATATTCTGTCCCACTAAGGGCAACGATCCAGGATATCACCCTGAATTTATTTTATACTGCTGATAAGAAATTGTCCTACTACGATATCTTTTTATGAATCTGTAGTAGTCGAGAATGAAGCAAAACATTGAATGGGCGCTTAGTTGTGCCAACGAGGATGAATGCGAAAGCATTGCGACCACCACGCCATGCGTAGACATTATGCCGAAGCACAAGGTCATGGATTCGACTCCCACCAAAGTTCGATGGACCAACTCCGAAGAAAAATTGTGGGTTCAAGTGGGCCAATTGTGGATTCAACTTCACATCAATTAACAAAAATGTGATTGGTTCGGGTGCCCTATTTAACTATGTTTTAATTAACCTTGTCTTAAAGACAAAGATCGTGGCTTCGACTCCCACCAAATGTCGTTCGTTCGACTACCTTATCTATACCTTAATTAACTGTGCGTTAATCAACGTCCTCTGAAAGAGAAATGTCATGGGTTCTAAATACTTAATTAAATATAGCTTGATTAACTGTGCCTTAATTACCTTCGCCTTGACTGAGACGGCAGGTCGAGGGTACGTAGTCTTAACACCACAGGCCGTGGGTTCCAGTTCCACCATCAGTCTAAGGTTCGTAGCCTTTTTGGGCCATCGTTTGGTCACGGGGACAACACCGAATTTCCCGCCTCATGAGCCATTTCATCATTTCCCATTACAAAGCGACATCGTAGGAGATGAGCTTCTCTTCTCCAACAGATTCTCGCTCTTTGTCTCTCCTGAGAGGGCCGAATTCTCATTTCTTCATGGCCCCGTGCTCGCAATCACCGTGTGCTTTTATCTGTCCGCCTTATTCTCTTGCTGCGCCAAGCGTACCAGCAAGTTGTTCTGGGCGCTCTGCATTTCATGCGTACGCAGTATTTCTTGCACTTCTGATGACCTTTGGTGCCCCGAAGGAGTAGTGCGTGCGACGCGGGAGCGCCGTCGCAACTGACGTCTCTCTCTCTCTCGCCTAACCGGTGGCTTCTTCGACGAGCACACCGGTTTTACTTGCATTTTCCGTTGTTTTTTGCTGGGACAATCAGTGTAGTACATTGCAAACAGGACTGGCTGCGCCTGAACCTCGCAGCGTTCTTTTCTCTTTGGATTGCCCAAACCTAGCAGAAACTTAGGCAGGGATGACAATCACTAGACCAGAGCTCTATTTTGGGCAAGTTTCGAGAGAATGGTAGGATTTCTAGCCAGTAGGCTGCGCAAGTACCAAGCTAACAAACAGTTAGTCCAAGCGCTGAAAATTTCATTCGCTAGAGTTGACCCGAATGATTGCCGTTACATCGCGGACGGACTCACCTGCCAAGCTGCCACGTGACTGAAGTTCTCGCGACCCGCTGTAGCACACTTTATTGGCGACAGCCTCTTCTGTGGGGATCGCACCTTGCTCAATATTGGCGAGCGTCATACACACAAATGTTCCCCAGACTACGAGGAGAGGGCGACGTTATTATTCGCAATATGGCTACACAGGGCGTACGAAAAGATGCCGCGAGCAACGTGCTTGGGGAAACTATCTGGGATATAAACTTTGCAGAGACATGCGCACAACATTAGCACGTGCTTTTCTATCAGCTTTGAATGGATGTAATGCAATACACGCGAACTCTATCACCTCCCATCTGCGATGAGAAAAAATAAGACCAAGCACAATAATAACTCTTTAGCATTAGCGAGGTTAGTCATTAGTCAGGAATGCTATGAATAGCTTCAGTTCTTAGACATGGTATCGTGAAATTTCTGTAACCACAGCAACAAGTTCGATTAGCTAGGGGAGCCATCATCATCATCAGCATGGTTACGCCCACTGCAGGGCAAATGCCTCTCCCATACTTCTCCAACAAGCCCGGTCATGCACTAATTGTGGCCATGCCGTCCCTGCAAACTTCTTAATCTCATCCGCCCACCTAACTTACTGCCGCCCCCTGCTACGCTTCCTTTCCCTTGGGATCCAGTCCGTAACCCTTAATGACCATCGGTTATCTTCCCTCCTAATTACATGTCCTGCCCATGCCCATTTCTTTTTCTTGATTTCAACTAAGATGTCATTAACTCGCGTTTGTTCCCTCACCCAATCTGCTCTTTTCTTATCCCTTAACGTTACACCTATCATTCTTCTTTCCATAGCTCGTTGCGTCGTCCTCAATTTGAGTAGAACCCTTTTCGTAAGCCAGCAGGCTTCTGCCCCGTAGGTGAGTACTGGTAAGACACAGCTATTATACACTTTTCTCTTGAGGGATAATGGCAACCTGCTGTTCATAATCTGAGAATGCCTGCCAAACGCACCCCAGCCCATTCTTATTCTTCTGATTATTTCCGCCTCATGATCAGTATCCGCCGTCACTACCTGCCCTAAGTAGATGTATTCCCTTATGACTTCCAGCGCCTCGCTGCCTATTGTAAATTGCTGTTCGCTTCCGAGACTGTTAAACATTACTTAAGTTTTCTGCAGATTAATTTTTAGACCCACTCTCCTGCTTTGCCCCTCCAGGTCAGTGAGCATGCATTGCAATTGGTCCCCTGAGTTACTAAGCGAGGCAATATCATCAGTGAATCGCAAGTTACTACGGTATTCTCCATTAACTTTTATCCCCAATTCTACCCAATCCAGGTCTCTGAATACCTCCTGTAAACACGCTGTGAATAGCATTGGAGAGATCGTATCTCCCTGCCTGACGCCTTTCTTTATTGGGATTTTGTTGCTTTCTTATTGAGGACTACAGTGGCTGTGGAGCCGCTATAGATATCTTTCAGTATTTTTACATACGGCTCGTCTACACCCTGATTCCGTAATGCCTCCTTGACTGCTGAGGTTTCGACAGAATCAAACGCTTTCTCCTAATCAATGAAAGCTATATATAAGGGCTGTTTATATTCCGCACATTTCTCTATCACCTGATTGATAGTGTAAATATGATCTATTGTGGAGTAGCCTTTACGGAATCCTGCCTGGTCCTTTGCTTGACAGAAGTCTAAGGTGTGCCTGATTCTATTTGCGATTACCTTAGTAGGGTAATCCTTAGGGGAGCCATATTGGTGACTAAATTTGCGCCATCGATGTGCTAAAGCGTCTCGAAGCCTCGCCGTCCTTAAGCGCCTCCGAATCCACCGATCATATTATTATGAGTACTATCTCGCGTTGGCGTCTTGAATAAGAAGCATTTTATCTTGACTGTTGATGTCTGCACAGTGATGCGTTGTCCTTGCTCTGGAGGGAGCAGCTAGCGATGGTGGTCCATAGAGGCTGCGCCGCTTGTTTAAAGCAGCGCGCTTTCTGGTTCCCACGGCTACAAGCCACAAAGACCTAAGGTCCAGTGCGTTCAAATGCAGACACCATATCTCGTATTTAAGAAATGTTTCTTGCCCAACGTGCAATGAAGATCATTATTGATTGTTCTACAAGCTCAGCATGAGATGAATATGCAAAAGACGCACAAACGACAGATCAAATGATTATATACGTTGCTATGACGTTTATCGACGGTTAGCGGGTCCAGCGCAGAGAGCAGCCGAGCAGTCCTGGCCGAACGACAGCGCGAGCCAAAGCAGTGACACCGACCTTTTGGTCTTTATCTTCCTCACTTCAGGAGCCATGCTGCCGCATTCACGTTTGTGTGATCTTGTCATTTCACTGGATAACTAGGCGCGACGTCCAGTCAATGTGCAGGACGTTCGGACGGGATATGAAAGCACTTGTCGGTCATGAGGGTAACACAGCGTAAAACCTGCTAAAGGCAACGGCAGTGGCCGGATATCGCATTCACGATCACCGCTGAAAGCTTGTCTGACGTAGTCTGAGATGCCAGCCAAGCCTTGGTTGGACGCACAAACGGCGTCCGCCAACACAGTCTATGAAAAAGGATCGAATTGATGAAGCACCTATGTCTATGTGGCAGCCTTCTGCGAAAAAAATCTCGCAGCTCATATGGCGAGTAGTAGCAGAACACATTTATTGTAGAAAATAGGACGAGCAGCCTTCATGCTGGTGCGGACCCATATTCTGGGGATCCACTGGCTTGAGTTCTGCGACTTATCTGACAGTCGCTTTCCGCGATATCACTTTCAGCGCTTGCTTATTCACTGGTTCAGCAAAACCGCATAATTTGATTGGCTGGTTCAGCACGACATTATGCGAATGCTTTAGTATCACCGGAAGTGATCGTCCGAGATTACTGCCCATGGTCGCTAATCCAGCGCTGCCTGTTAGACCTGTTACGCCAGTTAGAATTAGTTAGTTATAAAGCACTTTCACCGTTTGCTCGCCGAATGTCTCACGTCACTGTTGCATTCTCTCAAACACTGATTTAGAGCTGTAGCATTCTTCAGCTGCTTCGCCCATTATTCATGGCTCACCCTTTCTTTCTTCTGTAGGTATAGATGGCGACATGATGTGTGTAGGAGAGAAAGGATTCGTGGTGGAGGCGCAGTCATGGACATCCAAAGAACGGATCGCTTGATTTGAGAGCACTCGATGCCAACGGCGTTGCTTAGATAAGGGAGGAGGAATGAAAGGAATTCACATGTGGAACGTAAACTCCTCACATGACGTTATTGCGAAGAAGTGCACAAGGCCTGAACACGACGCGTGCGGCATAGCATTTTAATAACTGTTACGACGTCACCTTCGACGTTCGCACTGATTTGCATGCAGCGTGAACATTGCGTGCGCTTGGTTTGTTTTCAAAACTTCCTTGACGTCATCGGAAAAACACCTACACAGGGCCTACAACCTACCTACATCGCATCACGTTTCGAAAATTCACGCGATTTGACGTCGGACAATGACGTCATTATCAAGCACATTCTGCGCGTGCGCAAAGTGGTGTCTCATATACGCCGACACCCCCGTATCTTTCAGTATACATGCATTGCGTTGGAGCTTAGTGCACGCGCAAATGTGGCTATAAGATCTACTGTGGCAATGGGATGGCATGGGGGCTGACAGCAGGGTCACACAAAAAATATATTGCTCAGTTTGATAATCATCTCTGCTGGCTTTTCATCTATATATTTTTTATGCGAAAGCATCAAATGGCCCATTGAGCGAAAAAAGCGGCGTCTGTATCAGTGAAGCGGCACCTAAATTCCTACTGACTGCTACGCCGCATCACGTATGCGGCTCTACGAAACAGAGCGGGCGAAAGGGAAATCCTGCTACTGCGTTAGCCCATCCGATGTTGCGTGACGGGAGAGGGCATCGCGACGACGGCGCGTCACGAGGGCGACTCGATGGAGCAGATAAGGCAATGGGACGCCTCAGGGCGAGAGGGGGTTGTCTTGGCCAAGGTGGTCGCGTGACGCACGCGGGCGGGCAGGCCGTGTCGCTCTTGGAAGCCGGCGCGCGGTGGGCTTATCTGCTGCGCTCGCATGCCAGCCTTGTTGGCCGCTGCTGCTTCCACGCATGCGATGCCCGTGGTTTCTGAGCAATATCGCCCAAAATGCAGCCAACAGGCTTAGAAACTTTACAAAAATAATCCATGGAAAATAAATCTAAAACCTGATAACATGCCCCGTAGCGAAACTCGAGAACGTTACTCGCAATCCAAAACACTATTGAGCGCCGCTCAGCGGCGTCCAGTTTCACAGTAATGCGTTCGATGCAGAAATTCACACGAAGTGCTTAGGGGTCCTCGGATTTTTCCGGCACTGAAGCTTGCGGATTGCGTCAGCTGTTCGTCCTTTCTTTTCACATACAGCGTCGGGTCGCAGCCGTTTATTCTCTTCATTTATGAGCGGTTTTAAGAGAGCAACTCCTACCGTGCCTTCAGGTAGTCGTCGCTTTTTTCAGATGAACACCACACAATACATATGTGATTTGCTCACTTCGCTTAGCCATGATAAACGTTATGAACAAAGATGCTGCTATGATTGTTTAAGGAAAATGCCTTATTTACGATGGAAGAGCAATTAGTTTCTCTTCGACATCTAAGTGCTACATGCGCCCTTCTAACAGCACAGAACCAGTGATCAGTAATGTCGCTTCATTGACGTTGTCTAGCAGGAGATTTCACTTATTCATGTTAACCTACTCCCTTTTAGCTACAATTATTTACTTCGTGTGCTCCTTTCATCTGTCTGCTGTAGGAGTGCTTCTGTCATCTCAATCCTTCTTTGATAGCCCTTGGCCCCTGTCTCAAAGCCAATCTATGTACTTACGCGGACTAATAAACTTTTGCGTGTTCGAGCATTTAGCAGTATACTGGGCGACCCACATGGCTTGCTTGACACAATTTAGTTTAGCATAATTGCTTTGGACCTACTAGATTGAGTAAGTAGTGGGAATCACATCACGCTAATTATTATGGAGGCTACTTTCCGAGGCTATTGGCGGATGACGCGCAGCGCCAGTGTTCGGAGCATTTTACCTATGAACAAAAGGAGCGAAATATAAATTGTATTTTAGCTAGAAACTGTATCTCGCAGCAAACTGTCATATTGTCTTGATTTCTATGGCATCCAAACTCATTCGAAGCCTGACTTTTTCAAGCTCCACGCTCCCCTGCGCACCTGCTCGGCGAAACTCGTCACACACAAACCTAAGACATCTAGCGTGCGCAGAGAGTATAATATTAAACATCGATTTCTTTACGCAGCTGCTGACGAGCAAAGAAGACCTAATCATGGTGGGCGTTTCGGGAGAAATGTACCGATGGGCTCCGGTCAGCTGCTTCAAATCTGAATTTATTAATTATCAAAATGACAAACTCCAGCGCACCATACAATACGAAACAGGTCGCTACGTGAGTACCGTTCCATTTTTCTTTTGAGCTACATTCCGAAGCAGTTCTATTCTGCAATATTTATCAGGCTGCTGGAACAGGTTGAGTGAAAGTCCTCTGTTCAAACCAGTGAGGTCAACAGCCCTTGAAGATAGTGTAATGACTATCTGGTGTTATCTCGCGTTTAAGTAAATTTTCGATAGTTCAGGCAGGTTGCAATGGTGTGCGTGTACTCGCCGTGTGCACAATAAGACTGCAAGTGTGATCATTGTTTAGCGCATACAGATTACGTTACCTGGTAAGATCATGCTTACTATAGGGTGTTTGAGTGAGTTCTTTTGGTATTGCTAAAGCTGAAAACGCCCTCAGGAATGAAAAAAGCAAATTCATACAGAAGCTCCACTAGAGTTGTCTAAATATCTTTCCGCATTGTTCTAGTTCGTCGTTATCGCGCTGCGGGGCGTCATTATGACTCTTATTAAACTTGAGCCGACCAGCATAAATATATATCAGTCCTTTGTCGGACTAGATCCATGCCTTATCAACCCTTATCTGCTGTTATCAACCTTACTGCAATTGATCCAACCCTTATCAACCCTTATGTGTGCTTCAATCAATCAATCAATCAATCAAAGGATTTATTTCCACGAAAATAGCGGCGGGCCACCCCAGGCGAAATGCGGAAAAAATTCAGCTTGAGGGTGCTTGATAGCCCATACAAAAAATGGCGTACACAAAAAAAGTTATGGATAACATGTAAAAAAGTATAAGATAAATAACCAACAAGCATATTTAATCTAGTATAGAAACATTGATGACCTAATCTGCCCACAAATATAGCCGATACATACATTTAAGATGAGTCGGTCTAAGTAGCAGTAGTAACCATAGGAATGATATCACATAGTTACAACACAGTAGCAATTGATAAAGGCGATATAATAATAATAATAATAATAATAATAATAATAATAATAATAATAATAATAATAATAATAATAAAAACCAAAAGCACATATGGTAGTTAAATATGCCATGCAAAAAAACATGGCAATCAGGTATAATGAAATGAAAGTGTAGAGGCAAGAGTTGGTTGGAGATGATCCGTACGGTGCCGAAATGAAGTATTCGCGCAACTCCTTTCTTTAGAAATGTTCGTAAAACCGATCCCATGCTGTTGAAATTTCTTCAAAATTCAGTGGATGTTCGCCATAAGATGTGTGCCATCGCGGTACCAAATATATCTCGTTGCCTCTAATTCTAGGATGGCCTATTTCTTTTTCCAGCCTGGAGTGACACTTCAAAAAACTGTTAGCGTTTTTGTTTGAAAAGAAGAACGAGTGAATTAGGCGGTACTGATATATCAGAGTGGCGCATATGATTTGATAAATGAGAAAGAATTCCCTGGTGTAATTGGCGTACAAATTCTCTGCAACGCATCGTATCGCTTTCATCTGTAGAAAAAAAACTCTGCGCAGACTCTTCAGCGTAGTTGTTTCCCGCACAAGTGTGCAAAAGTTTACGCCAGCGTACAATAGTGCATTAAATCTTTGCATTTTCACCTTGCAAGGAAAGAAGTGGCAGCGCCGCGATAGCGCTCCGTAGCCAAAGAAAGTTATTTAGAAACAGTCAGTATGGGCAGCCCACGTCATTGCACAGCTCATATTAAGCTTATCGGACATTATCCGACCCTTTTCAACCATTATGGTTTTATAAACGTTAGCGGACTCGACCCGACCGTTGTCGACACTTTTCGGTTCTCATCAACCTTATTAGAATTTCTTCGCTCCTGGTGAGCCATTATCGCTCTTTAGCACCTAATCCATCCGTGCCCAACTATTATCAAGAGTGATGAGACCCATATAACCTCCATAGCTCTTTATCCTAAACGCAGCCATAGCGTAGAGCTAGAGCATCCGCATGGCATGCTAGAGTACCGTGGTTTGAATCCCGCTGGCGCGCAATTTTCTACCAGATGAGAAAAATAAAAAAATCCGCGTGTTCATCAGATTGTATAAACAGGCCTGGAATGCGGCCTGATCCCAGTGACCAGAACCGGTAACGCACTCCCTCACCAGAGCAGGAATGGCCACCCTGGTTCAATACTTGGCCACAACCGCCTATATGAATATAACAATCAAACCCCGGCCCTCAGTCTCGAGCAGCTGCGAAGCAACCGACCACGGCGGCGGTCAGAACTCTGATGCAGCCGAGGGTGTTAAAGATCTCTAGGTCCACACCGGCCGCCATTGGAATCTTAACCTGCCAATGACTAACGCTCGAACGTTACTTAGTGAGGCGAGTCTAGCAGGGCTATTGGAGGAATTAGCGGGCAGTAAATGGGATATAATAGGGCTCAGTGAGAGTAGGAGGACAAAAGAAGCATATACAGTGCTAAAAAGCGGGCACGTCCTGTGCTAACGGGGCTTCGTGGAGAACTAGGAGTCGGATTCCTGATTAATAAGGATATAGCTGGTAACATACAGGAACTTTATAACATTAACGAGAGCGCGGCACGTCTTCTTATGAAAGTTAATACGAGGTACAAATTGAAGGTCGTATAAGTCTACGCGCCTACATCTAGTCATTATGACCAGGAAGTCGAAAGCGTCTATGAAGACCTGGAATCGGCGATGGGTGAAGTCAAAAGCAAATACACTACACTGAGGGGGAACTTCAATGCCAGAGTAGTCAACAAGCAAGGTGGACACAGATCAGTGGGGAAATATCACATAGGTTCTATGTATAGCAGGGGAGAGTTATTTGTAGAGCTTGCAGAACGGAACAATACCCGGATAATGAATACCTTCGTCCGCAAGCGGGATAGCCGAAAGTGGACGTGGAGGAGCCCGAATGGTGAGACTAGAAATGAAATAGACCTTATACACTGTGCTAACCCTGGCATCACAGAAGATGCGGACGTGCTGGACAAGGTGCGCGGCGGGGACCATAGGATGGTAAGAAAACGAATTAGCCTAGACTTGAGGCGGAAACGGGAGAAACTGGTACATAAGAAGCCGATCGATGAGTTAGCGGTGGAGAGAAAATAGAGGAATTCCGGGTCAAGCTACAGAAGAGGTATTAGGCTTTGACTCAGGCAGAGGACCTTAGTGTTGAACATATGAACGACACAGTTATGGGCATCATAAAGGAGTGTGCAATATAAGTCGGTGGTAACTCCGTTAGACAGGATACCAGTAAGCTATCGCAGGAGACGAAAGACCTGATCAAACAACGCCAATGTATGAAAGCCTCTAACCCTACAGCTGGAATAGAGCTGGCAGAACTTTTGAAGTTAATTAACAAGCGTAAGACAGCTGACATATGGAACTATAATATGGATAGAATTTAACATGCTCTCAGTAACGGAGGAAGCCTAAAAGCAGTGAAGAATAAACTAGGAATGGGCAAGAATCAGATGTATGCGTAAAGAGACAAAGCCGGCAATATCATTACTAATATGGATGAGATAGTTCAAGTGGCTGAGGAGTTCTATAGAGATCTATACAGTACCAGTGGCACCCGCGACGATAATGGAAGACAGAATAGTCTAGAGGAATTTGAAATCCCACAAGTAACGCCGGAAGAAGTAAAGAACGCCTTGGGAGATATGCAAAGGGCGAAGGCAGCTGGGGAGGATCAGGTAACAGCAGACTTGTTGAAGGATGGTGGTGACATTGTTCTAGAAAACTTGCCACCCTGTATACGCGATGCCTCATGACTTCGAGCGTACCGGAATCTTTGAAGAACGCTAACATAATCCTTATCCGTAAGAAAGGGGACTCCACAGACTTGAAAATTTATAGACCGATCAGCTTACTGTCCATTGCCTACAATATATTTACTAAGGCATTCGCAAATAGAATCCGGAACCCCTTAGACTTCTGTCATCCCTATGTGTTGCCTGTACAAGCACAATTACATGTAGCCGTTTAGGGATATCAATACCAATGTAAATTACCTTGCCAATTTGCACGATTGTTTGCTCTTTCCTTTGCTAAACATGGTTCGCTGAAAAAGCAAGCTACGTCTAAGATTTCGTAAGGAACTACTTATACTATTGGAAGCACCACCAGCTGAGGAACAAATAAATATTAATCTAAGCAGTCACACATATTAGCGCTCAGAACTTTGCGTCAACTACCCTATTTATTTAGAATGCTAAAACCACGTCAACTATTAACCATGCAAGTCCTTTTACAAAGAGAGGTCCACATATCGAAACGTAGGCTACTGTTTGTGAGGCAGTTCATCTCTGTTTATGTAACTTCTATCATACAGTGTGTGATTTTATCTGTTAGCCCCATAATTGACTTTCAGGCTCCATTCAAATGTGACAATATATGGAAGGTTATGACGCCTACCTTAGTGGTACCTGCAGTATAACCTTGGTCACGTGGGGCTCTCTACATGAACCTAAAACACGTAAATGAGCGTCATAGCATTTTTCTTGCAACGAAACGTGGTCCCCACCAATCTGAATCATTATCGCCAACTGCGTGCTCAGGGTAATGCACATAACCAAGTTAGCCATCGCAGATCTGATGAACAAACATCTTGTCATTGGGGAGGATGCAGAGCCAGCTTACATAGAGAAAGCGGCGGAAATAATAAACTGTTCGGCGAGCTGCCACCGCCCTCTCTGCCAAGCCCTCTCTGGTGGACGTGATGCAGCCCTTTTCTGGGAAAATTATGCGCGAGAGGAGAAATGTTCGTGCTGCCAATCGTGCTCACGTGCCATTGTATGAATCATCGAGATGGCAGAAATCAGATATATGGTTATCTATAGGTCAATTGTCTGGCAAGTTTGCGTCACGAGGTCGTCCAAAGATTTCTCTGTGCGAGGTCAATCAAGTGTAAGAAATTGGCATGAAATTGAAGTCTCGTCATTGGCGTCGTGCAGATGACTGCGGAAAATCTCGGCTGGCCCGAAAATTAAACTGCAGTAGACGGATCAAGGAGAAATCAACGGTTATCGCATGAAAGTTAGATATGGCACTTAAATTTGCGCTTTCCGTTATTTGCGATGCGTCTTTTGGAGACTAGGTGCTGGGGGACAATCGGAATGCTTCAGCGATTTGCTTGTGGCTCGTTATTCCCACACACCGCTTTGTTGAGGTAGGTGTTGCAAAAGTGTAGACTGCGCAAAATTTTGTTAGCTAACCGCTGAAAGCGTTGTGCCGAGTTTTGGAGGCCGAGAGGAGTCCGCACAAGTTATAAAGCCGAGGCGGGGGACGATCGCTGTCTTCTAAAATGTTCGCATGCGATTGGAGTTTGGTCGCCTACGAGGACAACATCCCTCTTCAAAGACATAGTAAATAATTTAAATATCTCTGCGATGGTACAGGTGTCACGGGTGACACGGTTGAAATCTCCTTAATCGGCATTCGCAAAGAGTACATTTTGATTCTATATGCAATGGTGAGGACTGAAAGCTATTCGAGGATCACGTGCTACCAGTCGCCAGGTTGTGTTGTAATTCAATCACTGGTTTTTTAATGGTTTATGTCTACGGCGGCAAACATGTTCGTGGACAGGCCGGTCTTTCGAATACAGAACGTTGTCACTGATTGCCTCGCCATTGCACCTTGACAGAATCAGATTAGGAAGCTGGAGAAGATCTGTCAATAAAGCTAGACGAGGTGAAGGCAGCTGGATTTAGTTAACGGGTACCACGACATAACCCAAGCCTCTTGTACGAAAACCACATGCACTGTTTTGAACCATTGCTGACGAACGCAAAAGAGGATGTTATAATAACAAAGGATACCTTCACTGACGGTTGAGCACTGAACGTCGGCAGCAGTAAAATGGTAATGAACGCAGGCAAGAAATGATAGGCTCAGACTGAGTAATTTATCACTGTCAGTTTCCACACTGCTGCCTTGACAGCTTTGAGTACGAAGTCGACGAACGTCTGTGCTCGGCAGCCGTGACCTGTAGGACGCTTACTTCTTGCGAACCAAGAAGTAAGCTCCCGTGACGAATCCAGAAACGATTTGGCGGCAACTAGGCGGGCCAGAGGAAGTTACCGCTTTGAGTCATGGAACTTACCCTGTTCTCGCATGCTTTCGGGGTTACGCACTGGCGGGGTAGTGTTATCTAAACGGAGCTGGTACCGGCACAGCCTGGCGGCAAGAGAACATGCCCCAGTGCGGCGCAGGTTACATAAACGGCATCATTCTAAATGAACATATGCAAATTGCATAAAGTTAACAAGGTGGGACACGTCTTAGTCTGGATATACTGTTGTATTCCCGAATCTGTGAGCTTCGATGGCGAAGTTGGAAGATGCAGAAAGGTCGATAAGCTCGAGCGTAAGTCTAAAAGATTACAGAGGTCTATATCATGACCTGCAGCTAAGATAAAGCGTGCCTTGAAATTATTCGGGAAGAGCTGACGCAGGAGAGGTGCTCTTTCAGGTGTTTGCTCTTTCAGGAAGTACGCATTGCATGCAGCCATGTAACGGCGCTGTTGTGCCGTTGTGCACAAAGGCGTTCTGGTGCGCCTAATTTCTGAAGACACTTCTGATCGAAACACTTAGTCATGGCTACTTTTACGTCTTATAGCCTGAAGTATTTGGCCATGGAGAAATACTCGAATGTCAATTGCAATTATTCACATCTAAGGAAAGAATATCCTAAATGCTCTCGCGCAGTTCAGAATACAAAATTGGGCAGCTAAGACAACAAAATTACTATATATTCGAATGTTTTCTCGAGTAAACAAACACATACTGGGCATGTTAGCTATGCCATGAAATGCAAAGTCTTTAAAATAGTGGGTATTCAAGAGATATCGACTTCAAACTTATGCAGCTGGATGGACGCAGCCGTACGAGTCTTTTCGAGCGTTCGTTCGCCCTCGTTGAAAGTGCCGTGCACAAAGTGTTGTTATCTCCGTTAGGAATGGCGACCCGCTGAGGCGTTTTTCACTCTTACCATGCATGACGTATATTTCAGCAATTTTCGCCACCTTAGGGCCACATTCTTATTTGTCTCAGATTTGGTATGTCGCAGAATAGCCACAACACGATACAAGTGAGTGAGGGTAGTGTAGGCGGCCACCGACAGGCGCATGGTAATAATGTCACTAATTTGTGCAATGATGTTGTTAAGTTACTTGGACAGAAAGTATAAATTGCGCATATCCGCAGAGTGGATCCGTCCGCTGCACAGGAGACCTTGTCCAGGCCTGTAGGAACCAGAGGTCAAGGTCGAGAGGCCCGAAAGAGGAAATCGAACTTGAAGTATGTGTGGCCGCACCACTGGAGCTGTGTTCACTGTATAACTGGCAGAAGTCGCGTCGTGGCGCATCGCCCCATGTTAACATTAACGTGCTCGACAGTGCCCTCAGCTGGGCAGTAACCAATAAACTTCAAAAGATACCTGCTTCCAAGGACACTCGACCTTTCTCACCGCTTCGCTTTTTGTGAGACATCACGTACAAATTCGTACGTGATGTCGTAGCCAAGTCAATATGTGTATTTGCGACATTTGTATTGGTGTGCAACAGGTTGGCTAGCCGTGAAGAGTAACAGTAACCCTTCTTTTTTGTTTTTCAGGGTCGTCTGTACGTATGCTTGGGCACTTACACAGAACCTTTCATTAAATTCTCTTTTTTCGCAAATTAGCGTGAAGAATGAGAAAGATAATATCCTCACTTTCTTACCTAGTTCGTGTCGAAAGCTTCTCAATATAATTACAGGCGCAGGCCTTTACATTAAGGATCCTACAGAGTAAGTATGTATTAAAGTGGGCTAAAGAAGCCTTGTTTTATCCCTTCCATAGATAATGACAGTTCCTAAGTATACGAGAAAAGTCGCAAAATCAATACACAGGCTGAAAAGATTGTAAGCAGTACGCCTACGGCATCCTGCTATTTTAACTCTGCATTAATCGCCTCCGCTAATTTCTATTTGCATTGTAATTACCTTGCGTTGACCTAAGATTGACGTACTACTAAACAGTTCCCATCACGTCACGTTACGGCTTGTTTGAGTGGCCGCAGAAAATTAGTTCTTATTCTGAAACTAAACCACGATGGGGGCGCTGACAACGATACCGTGGCTATACACCTGAACAAAATAACATGTTGTCTCGCCTGATCTAGTCAAAACGTGTAAGAATTAGTAGAGCCAGGTTCGGCATTTTGGCAGCTTAACGTTTTTTTTATGCTATCTACACATCACATTTGCTGAAACGCGGAGCTGCTTGCTCGTATGTTACGTTACATCATATATTTGGCGTTCCTTAGTTGCCCCATATTTTCGATCAATTGGGAATAGTAATTGTCACCCCGGAGCTAAATTAGTCGATAAGACGAGGAATATTAGTACTAGAAATCAAAACGGCGAATTGAATAACTAATATATATAGACGAATTACTTTTTAGGTAATTATTTGGGGCACATATTTCAATCTAAGAATCGTGCGCAGCTAGTGAGTGTGCGAGGCATATCCACTTGGACGAATTTTGATGGTGGACCTGGTTCGATATATGCGCCGTAGAACTTGCGGTAAAATAGCACCGTGGTTGAACTTAATTTTTTTCAACGAAACAAATCTTTATGCATTTCACTACAAAAGCAACCGGAACGCCAATGAATTTCCTCAGACACCTTGAAAATAGTATCTCGAAATTGGTGTAATCATGAGAATATGCTCTACGTCGACACGCGTTGCGAACTCACTGGCTACGACTGGTAAATTGAAGCATATGCCCTAAGGTAGTTTATTCAATGGTTAATTAGTGCACTTGTGTTAATTCTTCAATCTAGCATTTGCATTTTTCGTAGAAGTAATCACGAGGTCATCGAATAATTTAGCTCAACGGCTGCAATTATGCTACCAGCCGCAGGAAAATCCATTTTCGTTTCATGCAGCTAAAAAATGCCTGGTATTCAAGGCTTAAGATGTGGAGTTATGACCTCTGTCGATATTTCTTGTAAGGGTGGTGAAGCGACAGTTTTCACTAAGTGGTACCTCTGTCCCATATGCTTCAGGAAAAGTAATGTTACGTTGGAGGTTGCGATGGGCAAACAAGGAAAGGCCGCCGATATAAAGATCAATCGTAAGTATGAAAGTACTACAGCATTTCGCTGTGCTCTTGAGAATTGCAAAGCGCGAGTACATCTCAGCAATTCCTGAAGCGGTATTGTCTTTAGTTTGGTGAGGCTAACTACTAAATTATTATTTGCTAAATATGTAAAGCCTGCATAAAAGACCGCCATAATTAGGACGGGAAAGACGAATAGTTTAAGAGAAAACATATGATATATAGATATTCTAGCGCGTACAATATTTTCCTTTTTCCTGCTGACACTTTTGACGGGATTATTAGATTTATCAACTTGCCGACAGGCGCAAGTGTGCGCGTGCTATACCCGAAATTTCTTTAACGTTGTCGCCGAATATTTATCAAAGAGCCTGGTCAAGTGACACTTAGCGCGTGACTTGAAGAATGTTGATGTTGCAGGCTTTCGAATGAATGGAAACTGCAGCGATAACTCTGTAGTGTATGTTGATATTTGCATAAACAATGGATTCTCTGCACCTCGCACTTTTAGTTACGACGAACAGCAGTGGTTATGATTGCAATGTTGTCGTTGCTTAGCTTCATAATTCCGCCCGATAAAGAGTTCATTTAAAAAAAAAAGAACTTTGGGGTTTTGCATCCGAAAACCCTGATATGAGTATGAGGAACGCCGTAGCAGGGGACTCCTGAATAAATTTGACCACCTTGGGCGCACTCTAAATACATTTAGCCCAAGGCACTCTAAATGTATTTGCAATTCGACCACAATCAAAATGCGGTTGCCACGCACGGGATTGCATCGTCAGCCTCCGTCTTAGCAGGGCAACATCAAAGCCGCAACGCCACCATGGCAGGCAGAGCTAAATTGGTAACTGCACTTTCGGTCATGTTTACTTATCTTTTCTTATCACTTGTGATTGGCAGATGTAGATTTCAGAAGCCGTCCTTGGTTAAAAGATAGCTTCACTTCCTGTTTTCTCTAGACCGCAGGGCTGCTTCTTCGACAATTACTACCCGATACATGAGAGTGGTGGTAACAAAGTATTACTTTTATGCAATTATTTCAGTGCATCAAGGATGCTAGTAGGAGTGCAAAATTACTCTGTCTCTTGCCCCCATCCCCCTCTTCCTCCACCCTTCAAAGCGGGAGGACAACCACCTAAACACGTGGACCCAAAATACCAAGTTTTGTATGCTACACAACACTGCATTATTACCGGTAACGTACCGGAGCCAACAAGTAAGTAAACAAAATATTGATGTGTTTGTATATAGTTTAGCACCCGCTCATATTGTGCTGATTAGCTGCCGTCGGCATTCGTCCCATGTCTATAGGGCAGAAGCGTCGAGCGTGCCACCTCACGCTTCTCAAACCATGTCCGAGCATTGTCCTCGAGGGCAAAGTAGGCATTGCGTAGCTTGCGCTCTGGAGTCCAGCCGTTGAATTCTGTGACACGCTCAAAGCAATCGAGCCAGTCGTTAACACCCTCGAAGGTGTCCCCATGGAAGGACGTGGGGATTCCCGGCTAGTTAAGGACGACCGTGGTCGGTGCTGTTGAGGAAGAAGACGGAACCGATGTACTCATCCTTCAGACTCGATTCGGTAGAGGCTCGTGCTCAGATGGCAGTCCTTGAAGCCGACGGCTTGTCCATACGTGAACAGGAGTCAGATCGACCGGACTTCGTACTGAGCTTGTAGACGGTGTTGCATCGGGGAGTGGTCGCATGTACCCACCACCTCCACCAGAAGAATGTAACGCAGATTTAAGACGGAGTGTTGCAATATGGACGCTTCTGTTTAATGGCCGGCCACAAGAAGAGCGTGCAGCTTACGCGCTCTATCTTCTTTCATGGCGGCGACCTTTGCGCGCGCCGTGCCGCGGTGCGGGAGCCTCACATCATTGTGTCAAAACATAGATGTTGTGAAGGCCCTGTCTGTGAATACTGCAAAAAACTGAAGATAATCAAAACTTGAAACTAACAGAGATGGCAGCCAGAGGTGCGTTTCTAGTTTAAAGTTATTATCACATACTTTTTAATAAATCATTGCTCTGGCACACAGTAGCCACAAACATGACTACAGAGCGCAATACAAGGAACATGTAAAAACAGATGCAGCACGCGTCTAATTTTAGGAACTTTACAAGAAACATTGAAAAATCTGAACCTTATTGCAATTGCTTCACAATACGTTAGGTTGTGATGACTCCATGTTATATGAGGGCACTGCGTGTTCGTTACGTAACACAGATCATCAAGTATGCAGTCCATTATAAATCTTCTCTGCTATTAAAGTTATTAGGCCCGCTAGGTGTGATCTATTATGCGCCTTTTGTGCTGTCTATATGATATTGTTAGAATGGGGCGGGGTTATCTAACGATTTAACAAGGGTCGCCGCACGCACACCGAGCCGCTCCCAAGATAAGCGCACTTCGCCTTTTTCTTTCTCCGTCTCTGCTGTCACATTAGCGTAACACTCCTCTCTTCACAGACGGAGCCCACTGGGCGACTAACAGTTACGCGCACTGAGAGTCACGGGGATGACAGCGTTTCAGGAGCGCGACATAAACAAGCTGAGTATTATTAGAACGGTAGCAATGAGACAGACGAGCCCCAAAGGAATACGTCACATCACTTACGCGATCGGTGATGTTGAAAGGCCTTGTGCAATGAGCCAGAAACTTGTGGTACCGGCCGCGCTTGCGAAGTGGAGTCTAAAGTCATATTATGTCCCCTTTCTCATACAACACATTCATACGCCGTGGATGGTTGCTCATTTTGGAGCTGTCCTGCTACGCCATCGTACGGTGCTGAGCTATGCGACGTCCTTCGTCAGCGCGGCAGAAATTCTGGGCGATATGAGCCCGTGTGACGATTAAAATGCAGAATGGTGTCAAATAAGCTGTGGGAAAGTCTAACATAAATAAGATGGAGGGGGCTGATCCTGGTGGTTTCATGCATTGCGGTATTGTACGCGTATGTGATAAAACGAAATATGTGAATTCAATTTTTGTGTCTGGCATTGACATAGATAGAAAACATGTTCGTCAAAGTTCTCTTCGTGTGTTCGACGATGAACATTTGTCAGCGGGTGATACGAGGTCGCGGGGCGAAACTACCAAAACTAATACACATCTCTTCGACAATGTAGGCTACGAACAGACGACCACGATCGCTCACGATCGTACGAGGGGGTCTATGACGCAAAATAATGACATAAAGGAGGAGGCTCGAAACATCGATAGCTGTCGCCAAAGGCATTGCTGATTTTTAAGCCTAACGCGTCAGATTTTTGACGAACACTATAATCCTAGGGTTGTCGTTTGTTGAGTGTGGGAATGGGACGAGAAAATCTACTTCAACCATTTTGGAAGGAGAGGATGGTAGCGCCACACCATAAAGGAGTCCAACCAGAGCAGTATTATGACACTTGAATTGCTGGCACTTGTCACAAATGGTCACAGACTTTTTTATAGTCCATTGCATACTAGGCCAGTAGAATCAGCGCTGAATGCAGTGGTATGTTCTGCTGAAACCCATGAGTCCCGTAGTTGCGTCGTGGTGCATATCACGGAGCACGTTTTAGAGCACTGCATGGGCCGCTTCATCAGGCCTCGGTGTTGACCGAGCCCGACTCGTTAGTTTCAAAGCTGACCCGCACCCAACCCGGGCCCGAAAGGCTTGGGCCCGGCCCGACTCGACCCGGCCCGCTTCGACCCCTTAGCCCTTGAGTGTAAGCAAAACATGGTCCAATTCTTCGTAATTGCGAAGGAACTATCCACTGCACAGGACAGTTTATAGAGATGGTTCTGACTGTGTCAGTGCATTGTCTGGCATTGTTGAATATTAATGAAAAGGTAAAATGGAATGAAGATTATACATTCAACCCATAAACTCGAGCGTTCACCTGCGATAGGAACGCATGCGCTACATTTGCCAAACTGTTGCGCCATCATCCAGCGTGCCAGATGTAGGAGGTCACGTGATCAAAAGATAGCTAAGGGGGAGCAGGGGCAAAGTGAGCGCACGCTAGGGGGAGGGAGGAAGACGTAAGCGCGCATCTCCTCCTGGGCCGTATCACTGGCTCTGCATCTCTGTACAGGTGACTGAGCCCACTCTGTAGATGCTGTGGGGACTAGCAACACTAAATCACATAATACGGTACGGCGAGGAGAGCAAGCCTCTTCCTAACCTGATGGCTTCCGTCTCACCTGGCGCATGCGATGTGCTGCGCAGTTCTAGACTGGGCACCCAACTCCAGGCCATAGAGTGAACTAAGGGGGTCGCCATCAAACATCGATTCACGGCCATATCTCCCGCCTGAACGAGCCACGCCGAATCGACCCGCCTGATGCTGACAAATTAAAGTTTTGCTACATATAGTAGGCAGTTTCCTGAAGTTACCGATGAAAAACCCACCCTGTTACAGGTGTGATGGAGACCCGGGCCTATTACGAGCCTGACCGAGGCCCCGGCCCGACCCGAGGCCTGCCCGCGCGTGAACTACAGATAGCTTACCCGAACCGAGCCCGGCCCGCAGGCCAGGCTAGGCCCGGGCCTTTGCATTGCTCTGTCACGTGTGTTCTCAAATTCTTAGGAACTACTAAGAGGGGCTGGGCACCATCAGTCGCGTAATTCTTTTGTTAGACCAGGCTATGTTGGATAACAAAGCCATTGTTACCGGTCAGCTCAGCAGCTGGCGTGAAAAGGGCATCCATGTTGCGCTCGTCGCCCTGCTCTTCCCGGAAGGGGACCACGTCAGGAAAAACAATGTAATCGATGAGAGTCAAAACCTCATCTAAATTGCCGGCGTCAGATGCACTTGTTGATACAGGGAGCTTTGAAACCCAGTCAGCCTCCGCATGAGGGGGGGGCGCCCTTGCGAAGGACTGCAAAGTAAAATTCCTGCAAACGTAGCTCCCATCGAGCAAGGTGGGGAGACGGGTAGGACACGCCAACCAGTGAACATAGTGAGCGGTGATCAGTAACGATTGTAACGCGGCGCTCGTAGAGATATGGGCACAACTAATTGACAACGAAAACGGCAGAGATGCACTCCTGCTCTGTGATAGTGAAGTTCTGTTCTGCCTTGCTCAGTGAACAGCTGACGTAGGCCATGGTATGCCCGGCGGCATCAAAACGCTGTATGAGGATGCCGCCAAGGCCGATACGGCTCGCCTTGGTGGGAAATTCTGCTGTGACGGTGCCGTGAAAACACTCAAGTATGAGTCCGGAAGAAAGCAGGAACTTCAGCTGACGAAACGAGGAATTGCAATCTGCTGTACAGGTAAAAGGCTCATCCTTGCGCAGCAACAAAGTCAAGGGGTAGGCGGTATGTGCAATGTCAGGAGCAAAGACCCAAGAGGCTCCTTCGCTCGCGTTGGCACTATGGTTCTTAATGTTCCCTAACTGTAGCGACCATTTGTGGGTCTGGTCACACGCCGTGCTTCTCAACTACATGTTCAAGTACTAGCACCTCTCGTTGGCCCAGTTGACATTTCTTTCAGTTGAGAGTAAGCGCAGCTTGGGGTTCAAGACGGGTCAAAACAACGTGAAGTCGATGATTGTGC
Organism: Dermacentor variabilis; assembly: GCF_050947875.1. Lineage (NCBI taxonomy): Eukaryota > Metazoa > Arthropoda > Arachnida > Ixodida > Ixodidae > Dermacentor > Dermacentor variabilis. The sequence goes on along the minus strand of NC_134575.1, from coordinate 109,130,456 downwards.
TCTGCGAGAGTGCGACCAAAAGTGACAACGCCTTGAAGATAACAAAAACAAATCTGCCATTTCAGGCCTCACAGTATTGCGTCCATAAACCTTCCAAATGTGACAGGCGCATTGTGGATTTAAAACGGAATGACGTTGAATTCAAAGAACCCTCTAGTGTCACAAAAGCGATTTTGTCTTTTTTGGCTGAATGTATGAAATGCATGAATGCGAGTAAGACGCTCGAAGGTGACAGGTGAAAATGCTGGATGCGGAACGAAGACAGTCGATAACATCATTGATATGGGGAAGTGGACATATCCCTTTTCGTCACAAAATTGGGACGCCGACAGTTGACACAAGGGTATAAGAGTTGATTGTTGTGCTAGTTAGTCGTCCATAACTGAAGTAGTAACTTAGCGCGATAGAAACACGGAAACAAGAAAAGTGGACAAGGGCAAGCGCTACTCACAACTATTTAATTGGAGGAAGGCACAAGGGTAGCCACGCCGAGACTGAACCACTTCAAAGACAAGTGTGCTTCGTCGTCCTCTTCTTCCATCCTTTCTGTCACTTTAGCGTACAAATATCAACCACGCACATGAAACCGTGTTAAAGACCAAATCGTGTCAATACACTCGCTTTATTTTCAATAAGTAAAGATGGTCGAATATTTGAATGTTCGAATACGAATCAAATATAACGCCTTAACTCTTCGTATTTGTATTCGAAAATGAACTACTCGGTACTTTCCAAAATAAGAACGGCCAAAATATTTCGCAACGACGAACCGTTAAACTCGCGTTACTGTTCTCCGTCTGTTAACCAATATCTCGCACATTATCAGATGTGAAACAGACGTAACGTTTTTTGAAGCAATACCGATGCAAAAGGGGTAATGGAAGCTGTCTTGTCTGTTTCTCGAGCATGAAACCTGTCCTTTTGCCTTGTTGACTGTAATTTTTTGTTGTTTACAGGCTAGGCATGTCGCAATTTCATCTCTTAAGTTGCAGCCAATGATGTGTTTCTTGGAATGGGCATCATTACATGTGTTTACAGAGCACTAATCCTTCAGCAGCTCTGTTTCTTCTTTTTTTCCTCAGAACAGATAATCATTTTTGAACAACCCCTTATCTAGCTTTTTCGAAAAGCTTGTCATGCAGTAGCCTCTTATTTTTGAGAAACTTGTTTCCAGTGTTGGATTTCGGTGGTTTCACGTTTCCAACCCGGACGCCCCGTTTCTTCCTCGGCCAGCTGGGTGACCGGAAAGCTCTAACGTTCTTCGGCCGGAAATGTTGCGTGATGAAGAGTGCTGACGCTTGGCGAAGGAACGAATACCTTCGTTTATTCCACATTTTCGCGGTAATTAAGCCAATAAGAAAAATCAATATGAACAGAAACATGAGGCGACAGCAAAACGAGTGTTGGCTTCGAAAAACCCGGGAATTGCCTCCTCACACCTTCGCACTGCGGGTTTTCGTGGCGTTTTCTACCGCTTGCGAGAAAGGCGCTTTTGCTCCTAGGCGTCTAGAACCCTCCCATCTTGTAGTCCCGTGACGTCAGCCCCGCAAATGCAACAGCCTCCAGCTTTCTGCGTGGTTCTTGGAAGGTAAACAGCATACTAGGGTCAATGTTCGGGACACTAATTCAAGGATTGCAATGGGGGCTTGTTGGCAACGTATCTTGAATAGGTTTACGGCAGCGCGATTAAAAGACTGCACCAAAAGCAGACACACAGGCACATGCACTGCCCTAACTTCCAACAATGTTTATTATAGAAAACCAGGCCGTATACAGCCACGCAAACAGTTAAACATTCCAAGCGAAAATTTTTGTATTGATGTCTTAAGGCAGGCGCAAATAATTTCAATTCTTTATCAGCTAGAGCCAATGATGGTTTAATGATACAGGATTCGCCCGGGGCAGCAATCGGCTCAATTTATTTTATAGCTAATGAGTTAGCTGCTTACAATGAAGGCAGCGAAACCCATCTGGTGCAAACATATCGACCTTACTTTTTTGCGTTCGCGCAACCTACCATTAAGGCATCTGCCCGACGGCCCGACGTACTGTTTACCATACGATAAGGGGATACGATATATTCGAAGTCTTGTAATCGCTAAACTTTTACAGCGAAGCTGTATACCTCTACCGTCCAAGAAAACTTTCGGGTCGTTGTAAGCAAAAAACTCCCCATACTTGGCCGATCCCGGAGATAGAACAATACCGGCCCCACCCGCGGCGGAGGTGAACCAGACGTTAAGCACTCCACATACGCGGCCCATCCCGAAGACAGAGCAATGCTGGGCCGACCAACGGCAGAGGTGAAGCAGACGTTAAGCTTTCCCCGTACGTGGGCCGATCCCGAAGATAGTGCAACACCGAGCCGACCGCTGCGGAGGTGAAGCAGGTGTTAAGCACTCTCCATACGTGGGCCGATCCCGAAGATAGTACAGTACCGGGACGACCCGTGGCGGAGGTACAGTTCGCCATTAAGGGAACCACATACTCAGCTTCGCTGGTCATCCTTCTTCAAACAGTGGAAGGGCACTGAGATTTTTTCGTGTTTTACTGAGCAGCTAACACCACTTTCTTCTCTGCTCTTGTCTACCTGCCCAAACGGTGTAATTTGTTAGGAGCTGAAAAAATTACATCCGTGTTACGTCGGCGTGGAATCTCCTTTAGGTCTCCCAGGGCACGCGCCATTAGAGGGACGTGAACCCGAGAAACCACACGTCAACAGGTTGCAGACGAACAATGGTGGTGGGCATGGCGACGTCGAGTCATTCGGGGCACTAAGCAGCGGCAGCAGGCACGAGGCTGTCGATTCACCGGCCATGCCCAATAGGTGGGAATGCGTTTGTGACAGCGGGTGACTTGTGGCAAAATTCACCGGCGACAGATGCTCGGCTAGCCGTACTTGAAAGCTTATCCGCGGCCAGGAAGTTTTGAATGGCAGGTGAATACAAATCGCTGGCCACGAGCAATGCGGTGGCAGCCTGTGGTACACAGGTGACGATCTTCGTAGGCGAACTCACGGGCGCCCCTTCCTGGGGAACAAACGCCGAACAAACGAAGCGACACCGCACTGCCCCACGTACAAGCGCAGGTTTCTGCCCTTGACCCGCCAGGCTCATATGGAATTCTTAAATTTAACCTCGTCGTTTATAATTACGACTGAAGAGATCCAACCACGCTTCCAAATATCGTACATTACCTCCTTAAAGGTAGGAAGAACAACTCTTCGGCATAAAAATAAAAATAAAATAATAACAGAATAGTCGCAGTTTTGCCCGAAAGGCGAAGCACCGATTGCGATAGCTAATTAGTGGATAGCTGTAAGAAGTAAGCATAGCAGTTTTAACGGCCGCATAAACTCGTAAGCATTCCCTTACTGAGTAAATTAACAAAGATCGAATGCGTAAGCGTGTCTGAACGAGGACCTATGAAGAAACAGAATACACGGAGACAGCGCTGTCCTTGCGTGTCTGCTACTTTCTACGTCCTTGTTCAGTCGCGCTCACACATTCTATCATGGATCGAAAGCAACTAGCCCGACAAGGTGTTTCAACAAAATTAACCAGCATGGTGTCACGCGCGCACAGGTAAACATGAACACATCGCGATAGATGAGCGCACCCCGCAGGGGCGCCTGCGCAAGAAGGAGTTTGGTGTGTTGCGACACCACGCACCCGAGCACACGAGGCTTGGACCCGCCCGCGTGTAGCCGTGTGTGGCTTAGCCGTGTCTGGGGAAAAGGGGATCCTGGGGCTTGAGCCGATGCTGGGTGTTTGGACCTTTAAGCACCCCCGGCGGAGGCAACACACCTCTTCGGCCTCGGCTTCACGTAGACGGCACCTCCAGACTGACCCACTTGGAGGAAATCGGCAGTCGCCTTTTCCTCTCTCTCTTTTCCTGCAACCATCGTCTTTCCCTTACTTTCCACCTTTCCTGTCTCCTTCTCTCTTCTATTTACTTCCTTCTTCTTGGCGGCAAGGGTTAACCCTGTGTGGCTATCCAACCTTGGGTACAGCATACTTGGTTATAGTGGCGGCATACGACTGGAGTCGTGCAGACTTGCATGCAAGCTCTGCCGCGTCCCCTCGTTGGGCTCCGTGGTGGGCGATCGGCGCTGTTGCCGAATTTTTATATATTTTCATGGAAACTTCTTTCCCCAAACTTCCTGATCGCCCTCCGAAACGAGGGCGCACCCAACATGTATTTCAGTTTTTCGGACACCAAATCCAGAATTTTCCCCGGTTCCAGGTTATTCACTCTGAAAAGCCAAACAAAGCTGTGCGACACATTTCACCTTTCCTTGTGTCAATGTCCTTGACTGATGTTTTTGGTCCAGGTTACAAGGTGTCCAGGATGGCAAGCGGTGGCCTACTCTTGGAGCTCCGCGATTTGAAACACTATGGAAAACTACCGAAACTAGTGTCATTTGGGGAGAACCACATAACAGTAACCCCGCACCGTACAATGAACACCACCCGCGGTGTTGTATCGGATGATGATTTGCTTGAGCTGACTGAAGCGGAACTCTTGGAGAGCTTCAGCGAACAAAATGTGATCAATGTCAGAAGAATTAAGATGAGGCGAGATGGTAAAGAGATTCAGACGAAGCACTTAATAATCACAATTGGTTCATGTGTCCTGCCCGAGTCAATCGAGGCCGGGTACATCAAGCTCCATGTTAGGCCGCACGTGCCAAATCCGCTTCGAGGTTTCAAATGCCAGCGTTCCGGCCACAGTTCGCAGAGCTGCCGGGGCCGCCAAACATGTGCGAAATGCAGTGCCCATGAACACACCACTGAAACTTGCGAGAACCCTCTCCACTGTGTAAACTGTGATGGGGAGCGCGCGGCGTACTCGCGGTCGTTTCCATCCTGGAAGAAAGAAAAAGAAATAGTAACGATCAAAGTAAAAGAAAATATCTCATTCAAGGAGGCACGCAGGCGAGTAGCATACCTGCCAAAGAAAAGCTTTGCCGAAGTGGCGTGTCAGGGGGCAGCGTCACAACGGCCTCCGGCGGCTGTCCGACCCACACGCAGTGAGTCGGCAGTCACGCCATCTGCCCCCACGGTGGTTGCAGCAGCGCTGCTCCTCCAACAGAGCAGAAGGAACCACCGACCCCAAAGGTGGGCGCAGCCGAGGCTGCCCCAACATTCCCGGTCCCTTCAAGCGCTGGCAACAGCCGGCGCAGCCAAATCCCCCAGGGAGCCCCATCGACCTCCGGGCTAGTGGGCGCAGGGGTCTTGCCTTCCGAGGCAGGACTCTCAACGAAAACTTATCGCTCGCAAGAGCATGTGTCCGGCGCCTCACAAGAGGCAATGGACACTACACCTGTCCTCACGGCACGCCAAGCGCCTAAGGAGCGCCGAGACTCCCTCGAACGCTCCAGAAAGGGCAAGACCCCGATTACAGGACCTCGAAAGAGCTCTGTAATCTAAGTTCTTCCGTTTGCGTACACACAGCACATATTAACTTTTAACGTGGATACACAAATCATCCAATGGAATGTCAGAGGTCTTCTTAGGAACCTTGATGACGTACAAGAACTCATCCACAAACACAATCCGAAAGTGCTGTGTTTACAGGAAACACACCTAGAACCAAAATACAAAAACTTTCTTCGACAGTATGTTACTTGACGGAAAGAGCGCGATGATGCTCTCGCATCATCGGGCGGTGTCGCCATTGTTATTCAGAAAGGCATAGCGTGTGAATGTTTGCAGCTACAAACGCCCCTTGAAGCAGTGGCGGTTCGTGCTGTTCTCCTAAACAAACTTATCACTGTCTGCTCGCTCTACATACCCCCACATTGCTAGTTAACTAAACATGAATTTCAGTCCTTCATAAATGAATTGCCAGAACCTTACGTTGTCCTTGGGTATTTCAATGCGCACAACTCCCCTCTGCAATGTACAACCGTACCTTGAGGGTATGATAAATAAATAAATAAATGAAAAACTGCCTGTGGGGCGGCTCTCGTACAGATGCGCGAGGTCGTCTTGTTGAACAGTTCCTTTCCTCTTTTGGTGCGTGTCTGCTGAATAAGAAGGCACCCACATATTACTCTCTCGCAAACAGAACATTTTCTTCAATTGACCTGAGCCCATTTTCCCCGTCCATAGTGCCTGAACTCGAATGGGTAGTTATCAACAATCCTTACGGAAGTGACCACTTTCCCATACTGCTAAGAACACCTAAAGAAAACGAATATCCACCACAGGCTCCTAGGTGGTAGATTGATACAGCTGACTGGGAGAAATTCCGACCTCTCACTAGTATCTCATAGGCTGACATGTCTTCGTTAGAAATTGATGCTGCTGTGGAGTTTTTTACAGCCTTCGTAATAGATGCCGCATCTAAATGCATATCGGAAGTAAATGGCTTGGCGTGTAAACGGCGTGTCCCGTGATGGAACGATGAATGTAAGATCGCTCGAAAGAAACAGAACAAAGCGTGGGGGTGGCTACGAGCCTCTCCAACTGCGGAGAATCTTATCAATTTTAAAAAAGCAAAATCCCAAGGCAGGCGAACCCGCCGACAGGCTAGAAGAGAGAGTTGGCAGAACTTTTATCAGGTATCAAGTCGTATACAGATGAGGCCACAGTCTGGAGCAGGGTTAATAGAATAAGAGGCCGGCAAACATATTGACTCCCTTTGGTAAACACAGAAGGCGATACCCTGCAAGCTCACGGAGACTCACTTGGGGAGCACTTTGATCGCGTGTCGAGCTGAATCAACTATTCCGAATACTTTTTTAAACTTAAAGAAATAGAAGAACGTAAGCCAATCTTACGAAAATCCAGACAGAATGAACCTTATAACCAGCCTTTCAGTATTGCCGAGTTGAAAGCTGCATTGAACACATGCAAAAGCACTGCACCGGGACCTGACAGAGTCATGTATGACATGATCAGAAACTTACATACTGACACACAACTTACATTTCTCACACTTTTCAACACTATTTGGGCTGCAGGATACCTCCCATCCACATGGAATGAAGCGATTGTGGTCCCTGTTCTTAAGCAGGGTAAAGACCCTTCCTTGGCGGCAAGTTACCGCCCGATAGCCCTCACAAGTTGCCTTTGTAAGGTATTTGAAAAAATGATTAATCGCGACTCATTTTTTTCCTTGAACAGACCAAAATGCTTGATCCCTATCAGTGTGGCTTCAGAGAGGGGCGCTCCACAACTGATCATCTTGTGCGTATGGAAGGAAACATTCGTGATGCATTTGTACAGAAACAGTTTTTCCTATCCATATTCTTCGACATGGAGAAGGCATACGACACAACGTGGCGCTACGGAGTCTTGAAAGACTTGTCAGAAATGGGCATTCATGGTAATATGTTAAACCTAATAGAAAGCTATTTGTCAAATCGTACCTTCCGAGTAAGAGTCGGTAATGTATTGTCACTTCCTTTTAAGCAGGAAACTGGTGTACCCCAGGGAGGCGTGCTCAGCTGCACTCTCTTTATTGTTAAGATGAGCACACTACATGCTTCACTGCCACCGGCCATTTTTTATTCCTTATACGTAGACGATATACAAATAGGCTTCAAATCCTGCAACCTCACAGTATGCGAGAGACAGGTACAGCAAGCCTTGAACAAGGTTTCCAAGTGGGCAAACGGAAACGGATTTAAAATCAACCCCCACAAAAGCTCTTGTGTTCTTTTTACTAGAAAGAGAGGCCTGGTCCCAGATCCTTGTGTTCAGCTGTGTGGACATCAAATACCTATCAACAAAGAACACAAATTTTTAGGTATTTTACTAGACTCCAAGCTTACTTTTATACAGCACATTAAGTATCTTAAAGAAAAATGTCTAAGGACAATGAACTTACTTAAAATTCTATCCCACTCAACATGGAGTCACAACAGGAAGTGTCTGATGAACGTTTATAAGAGCCTAATTCGATCACGGTTGGACTATGGTGCCCTCGTACATAACTCTGCCGCTCCGAGCGCACGAAAGATCCTAGATCCTGTCCACCATCTAGGTATCCGCTTAGCCACTGGCTCTTTCAGAACAAGCCCGATTGAAAGCTTATACGCGTAATCAAATGAATGGTCGCCCCATCTACAGAGAACTATACATTAGCATTACATATTTCCTGAAAACACATTCCAATCATCAACATCCATGTTTTAACACTGTTAACGATATGACATGTACTACACTTTTCTATACCCGTCCCTCTGTAAGACAGCCTTTCTCGCTTCGTGTGAGGGAGCTTAGTGATGAAATGCGTGTCCCACTGCTCGAACTTCGCCTAATGCATCCAAACAAGTTGTTACCACCTTGGGAGTGGCAGCTGATAGAATGTGACATATCCTTTTTAGAAGTTACAAAACACGCACCAGAGATAGAAATCCGAATGCATTTTCGGATTTCGCATTTTCGGAAATCCGGAGCACTCGTGCGCAGAGTTCTACACAGACGCTTCGAAATCAAATGCCGGGATATCTCACGCTGCCTTCGTCCCATCCTTCTCAGAATCTGGTGTACTGCATCCGCAAACAAGTATCTTTACGGCCGAGGCCTACGCATTACTGTCTACTGTGAACCATACAAGAAAATCAAAACTTCCAAAAGCAGCGATTTATACAGACTCCCTAAGCGTCGTTATTGCCTTGATCTCAATCTATACACTCAAAAATCCTGTACTTAATGAACTGTACACCGTCTTGTGTAAAGCGTACATATCTAACCAGCCTATCATTATAGGCTGGATGCTTGGCCATAGGAGCATTGAGGGTAACGTTCTGGCGGACGAGATGGCCACGTCATCGCATCACAAGCTGTTAACCGTACCGCTGAGGTGCCTGTCACAGATCTGAGGCCTTTCTTGCGAAGGAGGCTGCGAGATCACTGGCAACACATGGGGGACGCGGAAATGGATAATAAGCTCCACGTGATAAAGCCACAGTTACAATTCTGGCCCTCGAATACAAAATCGCGCCGAACAGATGTCCTATTCTGTCGTCTATGAATAGGACACACATTTGGCACCCATAACTTTCTACTAACCGGAAGTGAGCCTCCAAGCTGTGGTAGATGTGGGGAGAGGCTGACCGTACTCCACGTCCTCCTGGAGTGTCGGGAAGCCGAATCTGAGAGAAAGAGACTTTTTTTCCTTAGCATTCCTACATGACATTCCTCTTCATCCTGCAATGTTTCTTGGTCGAGAACCGCTTTTTAATACAGACACAGTCCTAGGATTCCTCAGAGATGTGGTATTACATGTTATTAGTCCCATGCATTCGTAGCGCCCTCTCTCTCCTGAGGATGCCACTGCGATAATTGTTTTGCATTGCACATGCCTCCAGGCCCTTGTGTTTCAACGGGTCTAAGGAGGCAGTAGTGCTCTAGCATTTCTTATAATCTGATATATTTTACCTATTGTACCTTTTTTTTAATGCATCTAAATGTTCATAGTTCATTATGCAGATTTTACGCACTTTAGAGCGTATATTTTAAGGCCCCTTTGCAGCCACGTCACACCAAGTTCATAGTAACCATAATTACACTGAAAACTCATTACCACAGACATGGCGCTCTTTGGCCATACCTGGCCCTTGCACCATAAAGCCCCATACATCATCATAGATGAGCGCGGAAAGTCGCTGTCAAAATTATAGAGGGAGTAGCAAGCGAATTCACTTTCGTGCATCTCTCGCCTAAACGAGAGATGCACGAAAAAATGATATTCAGTTTCCGTAGGCCCAATTACCCCGCCGTACAAGCATCCGTTTTAGTTCTTCCACCATTATTTCTCGCTCACGAAGTGAGGCCCGATACGGTTTAAACCTGATTGGCGCGTCTGATGTTAGTTCAACATCATGAGTGATAAGGTTTGTCATTTCTGTCCGGCAGCTGAAACACTGGCGAAGCTCATGAAAGAGCTCCCGAAGGTCTCTTAATCCTTTGGTGGTGAGGGCTAACCGGTTTACATGCACATACAATATGAGCTCTACGGGGCGCTCTGCGCTTGTTGCTGTGTCCAAACCTGGAATTTCGGCAGCTACTTTCGTTGATGCATTCAGCACTCTTTTCACAGCTTCCTCCACTCCAAAATAGGGCAGCATTAAATTGCAGTTTTAAATGCTCTCTTCATTCTTCCCTGGAATTTCTAAGCTCAAGTTAGATTGCGAGAAATGGTGCGCCGCTTTGAGAGGCCCCTCCCACTGTACTTGTACGGTAGTTTCTTTTTCGACAAGTGCTTTAGGATCATCACTTTGTGTCCTAGCCTGAAAGTTCAGCCATGCACTTTCCTGTCGTATTACTTCTTCGCGTTTTCTTGGGCACCTTTAGCTTTTTTTTACCAGCACACGTGACCCATTTAAAAGGTTCAGCAAGCTCACACATAGCTTACTGCAGACTGGATTTCGCCCGTTCCTTCCTATATTTCAAGCAGCATTTTGAGGGGGGAACCGAGGGCTTGGCGGTACATGTACTCTGTTAGGCTCAACAATGTTAGGGTCTTTCTTTAAACTATGCTTAATGGAAATAGTGGTGGGGATAAACGCCCTTCTCATAGTATTAGTGGTTATGGCACAATACGCGCAATACTATGCTAACAGCCCTGTGCAATTTCTCAACACTGTTGGACTTAGGATGATACGCGGATACGTATGTAAGCCACACCTCACAAGTCTCCAAGAGTATTCTTGTTAAGGCACTTGTAAAGACCGCCCCTCATCAGCCTGAATTTCAACCGGAAAGACAAATCACGAAAATGTGGACAGCATGACGTCGACTATGTCGACAGAGCTCAGATCCTTCAAGTTAATCGCATCGGGAAACTGAAACTTTGTCGTCGGACAAAGCATGGACAAAAGTTATTTACACCAGTCTCTGCTCAGCGGAAAAGACCGCATTCGATCGTTTCGAAGCGGCGGAACAGCTCCATGATCAGGAGAAACAATTTAAAGGCAGTTTTCGCTTATCTCCCAGTTTTCCAACTCGCTCACACTAATCACACGATGATACATACTTCTCAACGTCCTTAAAATATTCGGGCCACTAATATTCTAACAAAAGGTTATGTGAGTTTTCTTCGTGTAATATATCTACTGGCGCTTTCACTGTGACACTGTTCGCTTTTCTCTCAATTTTCGTAAGCTCTATTTCGGGTAGCGATTCATCTTTTTCTTCCATATCTGATTTCGAACTCTCCGTTCCCTGAGCAGCAATATCATGGGCTTGCGAGCGGATTCCCGCATGTATCCTTCCTTCTCCAAACTCCTGAGCACGTTCGCATAACAAAGGAGCCGAGTGGTTTGAACAGAGCTACGGATAGCTTGCAGAGCACACGAGAGACAGACGACACGTTAGCCTGTAGAGCACACGAGAGACAGACGAGACGTTATGCCAGCACGGGAGCATAAACTCAACTAACTTTGATTTCTTTGGTCAGCAGCGCCAGCTAAACTCTCTCGCTGCTCGTGGCTTCACCTGACTCAGTCATTTTGCTTAAGGTGATCACGTCCATGTCGCTGGCAGTGCATACCTCCACTTCTAGTGAGCAGCATGAGCTGCGAACGATATCAGGAGCTTTACGAAACTCGGCGGACTAAAATAGCGTGAGCACCGACTCTAATGAAGACGTCGGAAGCTAAATCCTAGGATGGGACTGTGCGAGTCGGCTCACTGCAGGCTGACTTCAGCCGGTCGAGTGCGGTGTTCTTAGGTTTACCGTGAATGTCCGCGACGTATGTCGACTCGCGTCTCTCCAGTACGCGAAAGGTCCGATGTAGTTCGGGTGGAGAGCAGGCCGAACGGATCCGTAGTAAAGGAAGACGTGGGTTGCGTTGGAAAGGTCAGTGGAAACCTATGGTGAGCGTGCGGTAACTGGACCCGGCGGATAGGGCTTTAAATCCTAGAAAAAGGTGCACGTATTCTGGAGTAGACAGAGCAGCGGAAGGTAGTTGTGATGAAAAGGATTCGTTGGGCACACAGAGCGTAGTACCGTAGACGAGCTCCACGCTCGAGCACCCCATGTCCGACGTGAAGGCGCACCGGATATCCAGAAGAACCAGTAGTAGGCGTTGAACTCATTGCGGTAGTGTTACATGAGCAGTCAGCACTGACTTGCGATGACCATGAAGGCGTTCCACCAGGCCCTTGGTTTGAGGATGCTAGGCGGCCGCGCGCAGATGATCTGTGCCAAGCAAGCGCAAAAGCTCTTGAAAGAGAGCATACCTGAACTGCTGCCTTCTGTCAGTAAGAATTTTGGTAGGGCATCCGAAGCAGGTGACCGATGTTGTGAAAAAAGCTGCCGCGACCATTGCAGCAGAGTTGTCTTTAAGTGGCGTTGCTTCTGGTCAACGGGTAAACATGTTGATAGAGGGGATCAGGAAGCGAAATCCCTGACACGGTGTTAGTGGTCCAACTATATCAATGTGCACAACATAATTCCTAACTCCAACATGTGCTCGAACACAGAACATGCAACTTTGAGCTTGTACGGAGCAACTCGACGCGGCCGCAAGATTGCAGGAGGTAGGGAATTGATGTGGTGTCGCACATCGTGGCAGACAATCTTTTTCACTTGGGCGGTGCTTGAAGTTAAGGAAATTTTCGCAACAATGCCGTGAACGCTCCATTGGAAACCGCAGCGCAAGAGAACGCTATGTCTATGCTTTCTGGCGCCGCAACGTCTCGCACAGAGAGATAGGTGGTCGCGTCAGGTGTTGTTTGAGGTCTGCAATGACGCCATGGTTGGTGAGGAAATCTTCATCGATAATGGAAGAAATAGTGTCGGCAACTGTGAACAACCATCGTAACGCTCTTCGCAGGCCCAAGTTAAGTGTGAGCGGGCGCTGTCGAATTATCGGAATGCCAGTTGAATTCACGGCTTGTACGTACAGAATGGGAGTGGCTCTGAGATCCGCTGGTGCAGAATTCTTACCTGCGCCCCTGTGTCGGCAAGGAAACGTTGCTCAGTGACTTTATCATTGATGTAGAAGAGACTACTTTGGATGGGGCCATGGCATTTAGTCGCAGTTAGCGGCTGGTCGGACGGTTTTCCGACCGCGAGCGAGGAAGAAAGCAACGACGGGTTTCCGCACCAAAACGGTGGCGATATCGGCAGATGGCTGGTTGATCTGGTGCACGGTAGCGCTGGCGCTCGCTGGACGGACTGCGCTGACGACATGTAGATCGACGATGAGGATGGGTACGAGAATAAATGTTCTTACAAGTGATCGCAACCAGGAGCTTGTCCCGTCTATCGCACAGCTCAGCCACTAGGAATGTTGTAGATGCTGTCTCTCGCAGGTTTGGAGGTAAGGAGCTCGCAGTGCGCGACGCTGACCGCAGCATCAAAGCCGCCACTGAAGTTGGATTCATCACAGCCTAAGTGGATTGGCATCTTCCATCTCCTTGTGCGCCAATGCAGCGAGCTCTCACAGATGCTGAGCTGTAGCAGTGGCCAGCATCACCTGGACTTGGGTGGGCAAGCGCCGCAGGAATAGCTCACGTGCAAAGGCGTTGTACGTGGTGAAAGCGCAAGGGCCGAGAAGGTTAAGCATTGGCGCAGTAACTGACTTGGGCATTGATTGCCCAGCTGTTCGAATTAGAGTAGCTGTTGTAATCGTGTGCATTCCGGCGTAGCTGTACGATCCAGTATAGCGCCCTTGATTGCATGATAAGGCGCCGCTGGTAGGGTCGGCGAGAACGAAAGGAGATGTCAGGCAATCTCGTCGATCCCGGCTGCAGGAAGCGCGTCGACCACAAGTAGGTACTTGCAGGTATGTGACGTTATCTGTGAGAGCGCGAAACGGGCATCTGCTTGGACGAACCACACCATTGGGTTCCGCTCCTAAAATTCTAGCTGGCGGATGACATTCGAGGCAAGCTCAGCGGTCGATGCGAGATCAGCGGTTTTCCCATTGCTCGAGTCTTGTGAGAAGACGTTCGTTCTCGGTGTTCGACATGCCTCCACTTCCTTTTTGTGTGGCGCGTTATTACCAGGCGCTAATTTCTTGTTGATTCAGACGTCCGCGGCCATCAATTGTACAGCGCGTGAAAGAGACACGACGAGACGTTATTCCAGTACTGGAGCTCAAAGTCTACTAAATTTTATTTCTTGCGTCTCCAGCGCAAGCTAAGCTCCCGCGCCATTCGTGGGCGCCCCTGACTTCGTCATCTTTCCTAAGACCATCGCATCGATGACGCTGTCGCTGCCAGTCAATGGGTAGCGCTTCCGAGACGCCCACTTAAGTCCTGATTCTCTCTTAATACCCTGCAGGTTTCCTGTTTGCCTGCAGCTCCTGAATATATGAATACAGTAGCTCCAATCATGTGTCCCAAAGAGTGCCCTAGTAGGTCCCAAATTTAACACCGTAACGGTTGTCTCTTCTAGATTTCTTTCGTTACAACCTTCTCTGTCACATCCTGCTTAGAGTGACTAGCACCATTATCTTGTGCTCTTCGGTCCTTGATTATGCTCGTTCCGTGGGTTTCACCTATGCCTCTTTTTTTCTGGCAGAAATGCCGTCTCGGGTTATCCTTTCCATGTGGATGCGCGTCCTGGGCAGTGGGTTTTCAACGCGTAGCGTACTCATCATTTCACCGAGCCGCCTTTTCTATCGTGTCTACAGCCTATCAATCCGGCACCTAAGGCCTCACTCGCTGCGGAGTGCTCGAGTTGTTCGAGACATGCGTTCTAAAATCTTGTCTCCGCTTTCGTACACTAAGGCGCCCTTAAGACACTCAACGATGTTCACTTTCATACCTCACGCAGACTCAGAAAAGCTGCTTGCGATCTCAAAGCGAACCTAGGTGTCTTTTGTTCGTCCCTCTGAAAGGCAGCGTGAACGCTTCCGGTGTAAGTTACTTTCTGCTCAAGAATTTTGACTTTATTACAGCAAAATTGTTTATACGGACCGTGTTTCGTTGTTGTTGGACTTCGCTAAAGAGTGGCCACGTGTCCTAGCGGGAGAGGAAAGGGAGACCTCGACAGGGCGAAAGCGGTTGGAGTGATGACTGTCCCCCTGTGAGAATGCGATCTATGCGCGAACCTTGTACGGTTGTCACAGGGTGCATTTTCTTTGATCGAGCTTAATCGGCATTGAATTTAGTGGCGATTGATTCCAGCCTGTGGCGAAAGAAAAACGTCGTAATGCTGACGGTTTACGGCAAACAAAGAGTGCCCAGACATTGAAGCGCGACACGAGGAGCGCGTGCCGGCAGCCATGTCATTAGAATTCAACCAATCGTCAAAGCGACTGCAACGCCCGCATATCCAGCGGTGGGCCTTGCGCCCATTACACGCATCTTTGGATTAGTGGTTCCGCACATACCATCCTAGCTACAACTACGGGAAGACCACGAGTAGTGCGTACTCTGAGGAAGGAGCTGTCTATCGCAATAGCACACATGAGGTGAAAGAATGATGAAAAAAACAGGATTTACTATATAGACTGCTTGCGAAGTTTGACATGCGTGGTGTAATAGGCGGTGTAACTAACACCGCAGTCCGTATAGAAATACGGACTAAAAGCGGCGGTGATTTTTTCTGGTAGTTCCCCGCTTCGATCACTTTCAGTTTTGTGACTGCACATGTCAACGAAGTCACCAACTCCTGTGACCATGTGCCCGGAGCGAAGTTACACCTCAGGGAAGTTCTTTCTAAATGAACTTTGGACAAGGCAATCTCCTCCCCAGCCTTGTGTAGTTTAACCCACTAGTCCATACGACATAGTTTGAAATCACCTGGTCTACTTGAGTTGTTACCGTACCCGCTTTCTGAATTTCAAGCTACAGCTTTCTAATCTCTTGGTCTGCCATCCCTTGTTCATGTTATTTCTGCTTCATCTCTTTCTATTACTGTTCTTTCTGGCCTCCAGCCTTATGGGTGGCTCATGGAAGACGAACAGCGGAGTGGAGTCCATGTTCGGATCACTTATCCATAGACACGCAGAGTTAGGGGGCGGTCAACCCAACAAACCACACCTGCACGGGTTGCTGAAGAACTATGTTGGGCAGTGCAACGTCGAGTCATTCCTGGCACCAAGCAATGGCAACAGGCACTTGGCTGTCACTCGGTTGGGCGTGTCGAAAAGCTGGGTATTCGGTTGCGACGGCGACTGATTCTTGGCGATAAGTAGCGGGAACAGGCGCTCAGTTTGCGTGTCTAACAGCAACCAAGCTTTACAGATATTAATAGGCTATTCATGCTGTTTTCTTATTACTGATTAGAGATCTTGGGCTTAAAGCCGATGATAATTGCCCTTGTATTCGGCTGTGTATATTTTCATTAGCCAGTGTAAGCGGTGTACTTATTTTTACCTAAATAAATATTCCCGTTCAAAATATGTGTACTTCCGTTTTTAGTATTCCATAATCGATTCGACGTACAATTTAAACTACTTCTATTGCATTTGTATTCAAAAGTTTTGATACCTGCCTGCTTCTACTGGTCAGTTATTATTGCCGCATCGGCTGGAAGGTATAAGTGCGCAAGAACAAGGTATTCAGTCGTTATGGATTGTTTAAGTTATCTTTTAACAACAACAATTATTCTGAGTCATGCTAACGTTAAAGAAGTACCCTCGTATATGAAGCTTCATGCATAGTGCGTTTTGCTTTAGAATTTACAAAAGTTTTCCGACGCCTGTGGAAGATAGCCTTCTAGTCTTTTTACTATATTTATCAAAGAGGCAGAAATACTTGCACGATAAGCAAAAATTCATGATCAAAGAATTACAAAATATATTATTTACAATTTATTCTGTGGTGAACCGCGAACATGCCGTCAAAGGGCTTGACTCCGTTGTCGTCTGACATGGCACCGCTTGAAGCAGATAGTGCAACTTCCCTCGAATATAAGAAAACGGCTGCTTCTGACACCATGTGGTGCTACGACCCTCGCCGTATGGCGAGCGCAGCCGGACTAGCCGCAGGAAAGAACTGAGCGGTGACTCCGATGGCGGGCGTGATAACAACCCTTTATTTCATGCCAGCATCCTACATTATAGCGAACACTCACGTGACAGGCGACGTCACTTACAGGCAACCTTTTCTAGATTAGGCCCAAAGCGCAACATAAGGTGTACGCATGACACGCAGTGTAGGCGCTATCGTCACATAATTTTTTTATCTTATGGCACATATTCAAGTTTACGAATTGTGAGTGTCAAGCTTGGAAGTATCCCCTCGGAACCAATTTTTAGAATGACAGAATTTTTTTAGATATTCATTCCCAAAGCGCTGCGACATAAGAGAACGGCCCACGATTACCTTTGGCTTCTAGCATAAGATAGCGAGAAATAGCGAGAAAGCTAGACATTTTTACTGCACGTTTGATAGTAATATATCGAGACCAGTGGCCTCCTCATATTACGTCCGAAGCGCACATTGCTTGCGATTTCTCCGGCTGCCATTCGAGTATTGAATTATAATGTCATAAACTGATTAGCTAAAAAGCTAGTTAGTCATTTTGTTACTTGGTGAATTATGCATCCTGATTTCATTTCTCGTGCGAGTCATATCCACCGTCTCTGGATGTCCAGCTCAAGACAAGGACTAAAATATATTATCTGACACAAGCGATATTTGAAATTTTGTATACTATAACAAAAACACACCGTATGGGCCGTTCTGGACAAACATAAAGATGGAAGCCACAACCAAAGCAGCGGGCTGGATTAGAAGCATCTTTCGAGCATAGAATTTCCAGACTTTGTTACAACTAGAGAAGGTAATTGTGGAACTGTGTCCTTTTTCCTCGTTGTAAGATTGATTAGTGATAGCGCAACACATCCACTACTGCAGAACTTAACGGACAAACGATTCTGTGAATCACCAACATGAGCCCGTACTAGACTGCAACTACTGTTAAAGTTCGCTGTCATGGAGAGCGTTTCTACTGCAGTTCAAGGCCATGGAACCATTGGACACGAGCAGCTGTATTCGGACGTTCAGTGTAGGACCGCCATACCAAGGAACTCACTCTCCTCGAAATCTTGGCGCCAGACATGTCGTACGAGGAACTAACGGAAGCTCTTGTTTTCGTGTTGGCTAATGATCACAAGCTATAGCTTCCTGAAAGAACTGTCGCCAAAGACAGACTACCTTCCAGAAATTGGCGTTTCTCACACAAAGGACGATGCGTAAAGGTCACAAATATCATTTACCACACGTGGCCAACGCCGATAAGTAGCATAGGAGTCATTTGTACAAGTGGCAAAGGTAATCTCAAATAATCAGGCGGGATTTCATTCTGTCACCAAACAAAATTTCGTATCGTAGATCACTCCGCGCGACAAGAAGGTATATTCCACTCCTGTCAACGTCATTTTCGCAACAAAAGCTACAGAAATTTTGATAATTGTCTACTGATGCGAAATCATTGTTTGGCTCGGCAGTTACTTTGTTGTTGCTTGTTGCTTTGTTGTTGTTTAGCCTACTTGCTATTTCTAGGTCATGCTCGTCTACCCATGGTCTTTCCGATGGCAAAGCATGCTTTGGCTTTAGTAGAAAAATGTCAGATTTTCACGGCACATTCGGCCCCTTCAATGCAATCGTGCCAAATGAGCTAGGACACCGGGCACGAGCGCTCCTCGACCGATCGGAGCGGTTGAAAGGGAACAGCAGCTGCCACAGTACCGCGTGAGGCGTTGCGTGAGATCAGAGTGCATCGCCACGAAGCCACGTCACCCAATTGAACGCTGCTGAGCGCCTTTCGAGGTATGAGCACCTCGCGGGCAAACGTGCGCGCTTTCCTTGGGCCTTACCGAGGCCCATGTCACAAAGGTGGGGAGAGCATGCGTGGACAAGGAGCGCGCGCATAACACATGCTGGTGAGAGTGACGGCGACAGTGTGATTGTGTTGCGCCTCTTCCTCTTTACAATCACACTATCGCCGTCGCTTTCATCAGCATATGTTATGCGCGCGCTCCTTGTCCACGCATGCTCTCCCCTCCTTTGTGACTGCGCCTCGGTAAGGCACAAGGAAAGCGCACTCGTTTGCCCGCGAGGTGCTCATAACTCGAAGGGCGCTTAGCAGCGTTCATTTAGACATGGGGCCAACGCAGAATCTCAAGTTGGCCGACACCGAAACTACAAGTTCACCCACCCCTACATGAAGCTTGATCATATATATATATATATATATATATATATATATATATATATATATATATATATATATATATATATATATATTCTCAAGAGCCATATGTATCTCTATTGGCATTCTCTTTTCAAGCGGAGCTTGTATAGGCTCACAAGTCTTGGTAGCGGTCTGGTCGCGCCAAAACCCAACTGCTCCCAGAGCAGAGCAGATACGGGAAAGGGCGGTTTCATCAGTTCATAGCTGCACCTACGCTGCTATGAACTGATGAACCAACGCTAGCTGCATAAGCACGTGCTCGCGCCACGCCCGCAGCCAATCAGAGCCGTTGCACTTATTCCAGGGAGTGAAAGGCCAGAAAAGGGTGTCGAGCGCGCCGAATTCGTTTCCGTTCAGTTCATTCTCAGAAAAAGGATGGTACGGCCACCGATCGTGCATTACCCCGAGGCACTGGCAGCGTTCGACGAGCGGCGGCGAGAACACGCACGTGAAAGGGTACGCCGTGCTGAGGGAGCAGGACGCCGAAGCAATCCGACAACGTAACTTCTGACTTAACCGTTAAGAAAACCAGGTGTACGCACGACAAGCTGCGCTTACCCCCATTTTCCGGTAGAGGAAGGGTTCGTAACTTTTTATTTTTTGCCATTAGATTGTTCCTTAGCGCTTAAAAGCTGCTAGTTATCTGCAATTAGACTATCATGCCGACTGAATGCCTTACCTTTGCAAATTAAGCATTATTGTGCAGATACAAGGCATTACACATTCCGCGTGATAGGGCTGTGGCGCACGTCCAAGTATGCCTACGGCAGCGCTTTTTAAAGAGTAGGCATGAAAGCGTAGGAGGACGAAAATGCGTGGCCAAAATACTTGTTTATAGGTTCGTTCTGGACCTCGTAGTAATCAGTAATAGGTCGCACTGCATTGTTCGCATGGAGACGGGGGTAAAAATCTGTTACTCTTCTTGCATAGAGATAACCGCTGTCATGTTTACTGCCTTTCTCGACTGGTTCGACGGACAACTGAAACAGCGTATCAGCGTCTTCTTGTGTTCAGCGTATCAGCGTCCGACTTGTACACCATGGTCACATCGCAGGTGTGCAGTCAGAA
This sequence comes from Dermacentor variabilis, assembly GCF_050947875.1. NCBI lineage: Eukaryota > Metazoa > Arthropoda > Arachnida > Ixodida > Ixodidae > Dermacentor > Dermacentor variabilis. The sequence goes on along the minus strand of NC_134575.1, from coordinate 109,110,272 downwards.
GCATCGACACGCCAGTCGTCCGCAAGGGTCGTTCATGTTTGTAAAGCAGTGCAATAAATGAAAATGACCTAATATTGAAAAGCACCATCAAAACAGCTTATTCCGCCATTTAGCAAATGCCTATTCGACTACGATAGAATTCTTTTCAGAGATAGTCTAGTTCAACTCTGCTGCGACAAACTGGGATTTGCGTAAGTGATTACTCTCTGGACGTAATCTTGCCTTTACACAAATAAGGCGCGAAGGCTTAAGCCGCTGCCATCTGAATGGGCTTCCGTGTCAGCCTTCTTTTCGAAGTAGCCGAGAACTGGAGCTAGGGCGAGTGAATGTCTGAGCTTTCTAAAATCCACCTCTTGCCATGAGCATCGGGTCGATGCATCATTATCACTGATAAAATAAGCCAGTGTTTCCGCGATCTTCAAAAACTTGGCTATAAAGCCCCGTTAATAGGCACACACGCCCTGTAAGCGTTACATATGTTTTTTCTTTCCTCCGCAGCATTAAAGAGCCCACAGTAATACCTTTCTCCGGATGGACGCCGACGCCTTCAGCGGTGACCAAATGTTCGCAAGACTTGACCTCTCTGCAGCTGCGACGATAGCTCTTAGGACTGTTTGAGAAATCAGCCGCTCGTGTTGCTGCGAGGGCTTGGCGCCGTAGCAGAATGCGTTATTCAAACGTCGTCTAAAATGGTAGCACGAAGTCATGAAAATGCAAGCCAGTGGTCGACGTCATCAAAAATGTCACGGTGAAAGCTTGTTACCTGTCGGTTGATCTGTAGGGCAAATTGAGTCGGCGTTGCTTCCACCGAGGCGCTGATTGCAACCTTCATAGCAGACGTAGTAGGTTATCTTTTGTGTTTTTTTGCGTAAACTTCCACCCGCAGTCGGCGGCGGCGGTGGGAACGAGCTCGAGCGAGCGATAGAGCGAGTACTACGACAACGCCTAGAACCATTAGAATCGATGAATGCCGAGCTTAAACGCGAAAATGCGCCCTTTAGAGAGGAAAATTTCAAATTGAAAGGCGAGGATCCACAACCGCAGCAACCACAGTAACGTCACACGACGATGCCGCCGTCCTCGGTGCCTCGATCACCGACTCCATGTCGGCCTGAGCCGGCCCGGTTGGACACGGATGACGAGGGCAGCTCGGTGGAGACGGCGGATGAGCGGGATAATCGTCCAGTTACCGCGAAAAGGATCGCACTACATCCCGTAAAACACGACAGCAAACAGCGATGCGGCCGTTACGAGAAATTAGAGAAACGAGTAGACAGCGTCGAGAAGAGCCTCGAGGAACGTTTTTGCAAAACAGATGGCACATATGAACGAAATGTTTAATAACGCGGTAGCTAAGCTCTCTGAGCAAATAACACAAATGTTCGCCGCGCAATTCGCACGCAAAGACGATATAGAAGCGAGGCTGCCGCCAGCTGCGGGTAGACCAATAATAAAGATGCGCAAGCCGTACTCTAGACAGCAACAACATAACCAGCCGAAGCAAAACACGCTCACAGACATAGAGGCGCAACCGCAGCAGCAACCAAGTCGCCTCGATGGCGACGGGTTAAATTAAACACAGGCATCACCATGGCTACACACGCAATGAAACACACTAACACTGGGAAACAACAATACACAATCTGGCAGTGGAACTGCCGGGGCTACAGAAGGAAGTGCGCTAATCTCCAATTCATACGCAGCCGCGAGACGAAACCGGACGTGATCCTTATACATGAGACAAACCATCCGGTCAAAGTAGCTGGCTACAAAGCCATAAACGCGACTGCGACGGATAGCAGACAAAGAAGGAAACGGTCTACACCCCGCATGGCAGATGACGCGAGGCCGGGGGCGGTGGTGGCGCGCCGGTCGTCGCCCCCGCCCCGCCCATTGCCGGTCGCCGCCGTGCTCGTTCGGCGTAACGTCAGTGTAGCTAAGCGCGAACTTCCCTGCGTAAAGATACCTCACGTATTCGTAGAATTAATTCCTAAGAGTGGCCCCGGACTGTTCGTTCTTAACATGTATAGTACACCCTCGCTGCAGCACCGCTTCGGGGACCTGCACCGAGGCGCACGCGCGGCTTCCGGCGGCGAGCCTCTACTTGTTGCGCGTGACTTTATTGCGCCCCAGGGAGCCTTGGGCTACACCAGAGAAACACCCAAAGGCAAACACCTTTGGGAAGACTCGCAAGACCAAAGGCTTGAACTGACCGCGAATCCCACCGATCCTACGCGCAGAGGGAACAGCGTGAGTGTCGACACGCTGCCAGACCTCGCGTTCGTTTCGAATGTAACCACAGCTCACTGGCAAAATACGCAAGAAGATTTAGGAAGTGACCACATGCTGATCGAGATCACGATAGGCATGGGCCCGAGCGGTCGTGGGACTAACCCTGTAAGCAAAGGCCGTAAACTCAAACTTGTGAAGTGGGACACGTTTCGCAAGAAACGCGAAGAAGTGGGCCGAGGCGACGAGCCGATTACGGACATAGACGAGTCGACCGAGACGCTCAGAAGGGATGTAGACGCGGCAACGAGCGAAGTTCCGCCCGAGGCGAACCTCGAAATAATTGACAGCAGGCTGTTACACATGTGGGAAGCAAGGCGAGCACTTCTAAAGAGATGGAAATGTCAAAGACACAATAAGGCTTTGCGCAAACGCATAGCACAATTAGACAGAGAGATCGAATAACGCGCACTCCAGGTATCCAGGGCACAGTGGGAAGACACGTGCAACGGCCTCGATAGGCAGAAGGCCGGGGCGAGCGCTTAGCGCCTCTTTCCACACCGATTAGATCCGGAGGAGGCTAGGACCGCTCAAGGCCACAAGACTCGTAGACTAGTAAGATATTACAAAGGTGATAACTTATTCGACACAATACGTGATCGTTACTTTAAGAAGGCCGAAAGCATCCAACATGCCGAATACGACGGCGTTGCAAACGAGAAATTGGACGCGGAATTTAACGAAGCAGAAATTCGGATAGCCCTGTTCGAACTAAACACCCGATTGGCGCCCGGCCCGGACCGGGTTGCTAACACGACTCTCCGTAACCTAGACGACGAGTCGATCTCCCGCCTTGCGACCTACGTCAACGAGCGCTGGCGAGGGGGCTTCCTTCTCGAAGCGTGGAAACGGGCCCGCGTTATCATGATTCCAAAACCCGGCAAGCAAGTTCCGCTCGATAATCTAAGACCGATTTCGCTTACGTCTTGCGTCGACAAAGTCGTGGAACACGGAGTTCTCACCCGCGCGACCGACTTTCTCGAACACCGTGACGCGTTCCCGCACACCATGCTAGGATTCCGCCGCAACCTCTTCACACAGGACGTATTGCTTCAGCTTAAATACCAGATCGTAGACTACACTACCAGCTTGACTATGGCAATCCTCAGCCTAGATAATAAAAAGGCCTTTCACAACGTTAAACACGAAGCAATCTTAAAAACAATTAGAACATTAGGACTAGGCCAAAGAACGTACAATTACGTTGTAGATTTCCTCGCGTGCAGGCGTGCAGGCACCGTCGTTGGCGACGAGGAATCGCCGGAATTTGAGACGGGTCCGTCCGGCCCGCCGCAAGGATCCGTCATATCACCATTACTCTTTAATTTAGTTCTACTCGGTCTACCCGAGAAATTAACAGAAGTAGAAGTATTGCATCACAGGCTATACGCGGATGACATCACCCTCTGGGTTCCCAGGGGAGGATGTGACGGTCACGTCGAGCGAACACTACAGGCAGGAGTAGATGCAGTCCAGAATTAATTGCGTGCAACATGCCTCGAGTGCTCGGCTACCAAGTCCGAACTGTTAATCTACAAACCCACAAGGAGAGGGCGTAAAACCCTGCGGGACGAAGATCGGGAATACTCCAAAATACGTATTATATTGGCAGATGGTACTCCTGTACCGCACGTAGAAAAAATTAGAAACCTGGGGTTACACCTGCAGGCAAATGGCCATAACGGAGAGACGGTGCGAAGACTTCATCGTTCGGTAGATGATACGATCCCACTCTTGCGTCGCATCGCGACTAGGCGCAATGGTATGCGTGAAGACTGCGCGATCCGTCCCGTGCAGGCGTACGCGATAAGCCGCATAACGTATGTTGCCCCCTACCTTAAGTGGATAGGGTGCGAAAAAAACAAGGTCGAATGCATGATACGAAAGGCTTTTAAGAGGGCGGTCGGTGTTCCACTCAACGCGAGCACCGACAAGTTTCTGGAGCTCGGGCATCATAACTCACTTTACGAGTTAATCGAGGCGCACGACATTGCGCAATACGAAAGATTATCTAATTCAAAGACAGGGCGATGCATACTCGAGTCACTCGGCATCGCGTACCACACTCAGCATGGAGAAAAGATGGCGGTTCAGGCCTTGGTCCGCGACCGCCTGATCATCCCGCCGCTTCCCAAAAACATGCACCCGACGCACCACGCCGCGAGACGCAACAAACGAGCAAGAGACCTCCAGAAGAAGTTTGGCAACAGCAGCGAGGCGGTGTACGTAGACGCTGCACGATATGAAGGAGAGAGAAGCGCACACGTAATCGCCGTTGTAGACCGCACGGGTAAGTGCCTCGCGAGCGCCACGGTGACCACGGGACGCACGGAGGCGGCCGAAGAAGCCGCGATAGCCCTAGCACTGGCCACGGTGCCTAGCGCTGCGATCGTGATCAGCGACGCGCAGGCGGTCGCGTCTCGCGGGAAGCGGTCCGCGCGCTCCAAATTTGTGACGGCGGCGACTCGTCATCGCCCTCGCAACCCCAAAATTCTAGTCTTCCTCCTCTGGACACCGGCACATACCGATGTCCCGCTCGTGGCCAACGAGGCGGCCCACGCCACGGCTGGAGGTCTCAAATGCCGAGCCGCCGCAGATTACGTGGCCGCCGCCCCCGCCCCCGAGAGCGGGGCATCGGATCTGCCTGATCGGGACACTACAACAGAAATGCGGCAGCAAGAATCATAATGGGCGTGGGGCGATCACCTGACCACGTTCAGACACCTCACCCAACACTACAGACTCCAAAGACGCACATTCCCGCCACCACGCGGCAAGTTAAACAGGAATGAGGCCGTAATTTTACGCTTGCTCCAGACACACACCTACCCTAGCCCCGCGGTCCTACATCACTGCTACCCGGGATTATATCCAACAGATGCCTGTAGAGCTTGCGGACAGCGAGCAACGCTGCGACAAATTCTCTGGGAATGTGCCGGTAACCATGGTAATGGGAACACACCTGTTCGCTACGCGGCCGTAATAGCGGCCGTTACCAGAGTACGGGAAGCCTCGAGCTCGCTCCTTCCCGACGCCGCCCCGGCAGCGGGGGCCGCTGGAGACCTTCTCCATGGGCGTCGCCGCCGCTGGGAGGCGGCTCTCAAAAGTTCTGAGTTGGCAGACCAGCTCTGGGCCATCCGGCAAGCCAAAGAGGCCGCCCGAGTCCAACGACTTCGAGCCGCCACCTGAAGCCACTACAACGAAACTGCCGGACCATTCAATAATAACGTTTCTTCTCTCTCTCTCCAAGTTAAAGGCTGAATCCACGTATTCACCAACTGGGATGGTGAACTATAGTTCCCGTGGAAGGAGGGGCTGCGTACCTTCAGCTTTGTGCTGCATGGCGCGAAGTACAGCTTAAATTGTCCATCTGCCAAAATATTTACTTCTGCACACAGCAATAGCATTTCAATATAACAGCTTAGATGAAGCAAAAGAAGCAAGGGATCTCGTCGGCCACAGTTTTGTCGTCTTGTATTTTTTTCCAGAAGTTGAGACACAGCGTATATGGCAGTTACATACGGCCGCTTGATAATAACACATCAGATATTGGGCTCTACATAAGGGACATTAGGAACAATTAGAATGGCGTTTCGTTTATAGATATGTCGTTGGCCTGTGTCCATGGTCGCTGTGGGCACGGGACTCCGTGTAGCAACTCATAGGAACCAAAAATCGCTTTTTGATTTCAATGACTGCGAGATTGGGCTAAAACTAATGCCTTATTGTGATACTGTATCATCTCTTTTTTTTTCAGTCAGAACATACTGCACCTACTGGGTCAAAAAAAGCAATGTCAAGAATCGGTACTGGGCTTGTGACTTCATATTAGACCATTTTTGCCGAAGCCCAGAAATTGTCATTAGGGATACAAACAAGTGTTGGCCTGAAGGCAAAGCATAAAGATAAGAATGAACTACACCAATAAAATCGACGATGTTGTTCATTGTTAGCGAAAAGCCGTAAGCGTCCAGATAACAATTCGCTTTATTAAAGAATGCTACGACGAAGGTGTTTGTTTATTGAAGTGGGGACATTTAGGAAACGCTCCTTTTTTCATTGCGTAATATCGAAGAGAACAGAGTCGTTAAACAGCACATCTACAGCAGTCATTAACTTATAAGCGGAATCGCCATACGTGGGTTAACCTGAGAGGGAGTGATTGTGAAGAGGGTCTGGTGCTATTTACTGCAGCACTTTAGGGAGCACGGCTAATCGCCTAGTGAGCTTTGAGACCACCATCACGGAACGGAACTGCTATCCTCCATTACCATAGTGGAAGCTTCCGCAGCCGCAGTGGTGAGGTTGGCATGAGCATAGCGTCTAAACAGCGTCTGTCACAGCGTCTAAAGGACGTGTGCCTCAAAGTTGGCATTCGCTGAGAACTACCATTCCCCCCCCCCCTGCCCCCTTGATTGTCAAAACCACGCAACCATTTGATCAGTGCCTTTGTATTGGCGGTGAGACATCGGCGAACAGCTTTGAGGTCGCGCAGCACATTAGAACAAACTGAGCATTAACTAAGAAATAGGCGAAACATGCAGCGAAAGCTACTCTCTTTAAATGCTGAAAATCAGCTGGTGCGTTGCAGTTATATTAGATATTGATGGAAAGCTTTACTTTGGCAATGTTTATCACAAAGCTATTGCAACCGCTGACAAGGAAACTTTGCTGGATATTCACTACAATTTCTTTAAGCATTTCCTGTGAGATATGAAGAATGTTCATTAAATAACGGTGATGCCCAACAGCATATTGCTGAACACGATTAAATGTCTTTCGGGATTACAAGAATTGCAGCAGGAGGATTTTCTTCCTTACAATGAGGAATTAGGTTGAGCATGTACGGTAAAACACGAAATACTCCAGGAATGCTGCGAAACGTTTAATTAAGGAATCTACGCGAACAATTCTTGTCTAGCGAATTGGGTAAAAGAAATTTTTTTTCCAGCGTAGTAGTAGCTTACGTTTCTGACTGCAAAAGTTGCAACATAATTAGCACGATTGCAATGTCTGCATTTTTCGTGCTCACGATAGCGCTTCTTCTTACTTAGAATTACCTTTTGAGCTGAAACCAGGCGCTAACTACCGACGGAAGGGAATGCAGTGTTTTTGCAGCGTAAGGTGTTAGTCGCTAATTCCACTGCTGGTTTCGGTTGACGATGTTGTCCGCTACCGGTGTCCGTCGCAGCTGTCGGCGGGAATGAGAAAAAAAAAACAAGTTCCCGCGGGGATCATACCTGGGCCCGCTGCCCTGGAGTTAGCTACTCTGCCAGTGATCCATGCCATCGCTTTCTTCAACATAGTACTTGTCGAAATCACTGAACTGGTGTACGTACAGGAACTATTTTCAATAATGTGAGTGCCCTATGGTCACGACCAATGAAAGGTCACCGAGCAGTACGGACAAAGAAAACGTCGCACAAATCAACACCTTCCATCACAGCAAAAACTGGAAAGGAGAAGTTAAGCACCTATTCAAGTGTTGACAACGATTCGGCTGACATTCTTCTTTAAGTGAGTAATCATCGGAGAGTGCGATCCTGAGAAAATGTTCTTGCTGCGTTTCGGTATTGCATATGAGTTTTCCGTAGGCTATGCAGGCCTTTCACGAAAGGCATATCCTATGGTACATCATCACATGAATTAACAAGACATCGGATGCTGTGAAAATTCAGCTCAAAAGATTTTCGGAATTTCCTGAGCAGGATATCCCAGAATACACCGGCACCCTTACAGTCAATAAACAAGTGTTCAATAGGTTGAGACCCATCACAAAAGCCGCAGTTATTTGACAAAACGATAATATGATTTTTTCCGCGACCATGTTGTAAATACCATGGTTTCAATGTGTGATTCGTAATAACACGAAGAGGAAGTTGTAGATTGGGGAACCGGCCGCGGCAGCATTTGTTAGCTAGGAGCGGAAACATTCACCTGAAACGCGCCCTAGCGCGCGAGGAGGCACGAGATATCGAATGCGCGCCACGTAGCGTCCACATTTCCACATTTCACTTTGGAGGTGCATATTGTTGCACCAGGTGGTACGCCATGTAGCAACTGCATATGTAGCGGTGCAAGGCAGATGGAGAAGTTTTGAGGAAGAAGAAGAAGGTTCAGAAGGTAAAGGATACGTTTTCAGAAATGGCAGAATAAAAAAATGATGAGTAAATCAAGCTGCTGACGTGACTATGTTACTGCTTCGTTTCAAAGTGAACGCCATAAATTATTTTGGGCTTTATCATTAGCGTCATGTCGTCCAATTTATATTCCGATGTGAGATGCCCCTCGTGCAGCGTCAATACGCGCATATCTTGTATTGCAGTTGGATATTTTACACCAGGTCACATGATGCAACAGTCGAATAAGTAGCAGTACAAGGCAGATCGAGGATTCTTGAGGAAGAAAAAAATAGAATATGGAGATGCATAAAAATTTATGTAATTTAAAACAATTACGGCATGTTTGATGAAATCAAGCAGGCTTGGTGACTATTTGCCACTGCAGCATTTGAAAGGGATGCCAGTGAATCTTCGTCTGCCTCATCATCATCATCGTCTCCTTCATCAGCATCGTATCGTGCCACTAGCCTTGCGGTGCAAGATGCCCTCAGCGCAGTGCCCATATGTGCACACTTTGTACTGCACTTGCATAACACTGCATCAGGTCACACGCCATGTAGCCGTTGCATAGGTAGTAGCACAAGGTAGGCAGTAAAGGATTGAGTAATATGCCATTAAGAGGTATACAAAAATACTACAATGAAAAACCAGTATTTACCTACCGTTATAAGTAGGCAAGCGGCTGATTCTAACCTGTCGCATTTCAAAGAGAATGACAATAAATCCTCATCATCATCATCCATCGCAATATACCGTATATTTTGTCACGCGATGTAGCATGCGCGCCGCGTATCGACAAAGCGCGCAAGCTTTGCGTTGCAGTTGCTTTCTATTCGACCGGGTGTGCCCACATGTAGCAGTTGGATGCTGCATGTAGCTCATGCTCATGCATGTAGCGTGTAAATCAAGCAGCCTAGGTGACTACATGTCACCACCCAATTTCAAAGGGAATGTTAATAAATCACCGTCATCAGCAGAATCGTACCTTGAGATGGGTCACACGCCACGTAGTCTGAATATATGTTGTTTGCCCTTTGGTAGACGTTATGGTGCCTCCGTGAAATATACGAAGCACTGTTGAAGAACCGAATCGTACAGCTACGCGTGCGGCTGCAACTAGGCAACGTAGGGCTCCACAGACCTCCGTGCAGAAAGCAGCACCAGCCGGAGCTCTCCGTCCACGCCCGGAAGACAGTTGATATCGTTCTCTTGAAAAAATCTTCGCCAGTTGTGCTCTCCGAGGGCACCACTGCGACTTGCATTCCTGACACCGAAACTATTTCGCTGGTACCGCTTCACGGCGAATGACCACTTTTGTCTACCGCAACTGATGATCATACCGCTGCCGCTGCTTTAATGGCCGCGATAAACCCCGATCTGACGGCTGCGCAGAAAGAAGACCTTTTCACTTCACTTTTATTTCCTTAAAGACCCCTCAATTGGGGTATTACATAAGGGGTGGGATTTACAGATGTTGTTTATTTCATTTACGGGGCACATGAGTTCAATGATGAATATTAGCATTAAGCTTATCAGCAAACGCCGATAAACAGGTGATTTCGGCTATGTGCCGGGGCAGGCCGTTCCAGTTGGTTGATGATGGGCAAAATAAAGATGCAGAGGAGGCTGTAGTATGGCGGCGTGAACGGGTAACTTGCACGAAATGCCCTGTACGCAGGGAATGGCGAGGGGGTGGGGCCCACCAATGGTGCACGATGAAGCGTGCTGTAATAAAACTTGTGAAAGAGGATTAGGCATCAATGGAACGCCGGGATGATAGCGTGTTGTGTTTTTAGTAGTGATGCGCTAGTCTTGTACTAATAGGAAGAATGAATGAATCTTGCCGCACGATTCTGAATTCTTTCAAACGCATTGAAAAGGTAAGTTTGATGTGGTGACCAGATGCGTGTTCAAGTTTCGGACGTACGAGCGTCTTGAATGCACTGATGAAAAAAGAAAGCGCCTTATTTCGCCAATAGGGCTCTCCCAGGGCACCACTATGACTTGCTTTACTGACACCGAACCTCTTTCGCTGGTGCCACTTCACACCGAATCACCACCTTTGTCTATCACAACTGATGATCATACTGCTCCCGTTGCTTCAACTGCCGCGATAAATCCCGATCTGACAGCTGCACAGAAAGAAGACCTTTTGGCACTGCTGCAAAAACAAAGCGCCTTATTTGACGTTCCCTCCAAGCTTCTGGGGCATACTTCTGTCGTAGTACATCGCACCGAAACCGAAGGCAGTTCGATTGTACGCCGCCGACCGTATCGCGTCTCTTCCGCAGAACGAAAAGTAGTTGCGGATAGCGTTGATGACAAGCTCAAAAAAAGACATAATTCGGCCATCGTCCAGTTCTTGGTCGTCTCTTGTTGTGTTGGTTCGCAAGAAAGGCGGCTTTGTACGATTCAGCGTCAAATATCGAGACCTTAATAAGATCACGTGCAAAGACGTATATCCGTTGCCAACAATCGGCGATGTCACTGACTCCCTCCAGGGTGCAGAATATTGATCAAGTCTAGACCTCTGATCCGGGTACCGGAAAATCCCCATGCACGAAGCGGACAAGGACCAGAAAGCCTTTACAACAGCAGACGGACTTTACGAGTTCGGCATCATGCCCTTCGATTTATGTAATGCTCCTTCAACATTTGAGCTCAAGATCGACATAGTTTTACGTAGCCTTAAGTGGCAGACCTGCCTGCGTTTTTCAAATGATATCGTTATTTTTTCTACCAATTTTATCCGCAGCTTGAGTCTTTGGACGAAGTTTTCACATGCATTTCAAACGCTGGACTCCAACTCAACACAAAGAAATCCCATTTTGCTGGAAAGAACATCAAAGTCTTGGGCCACCTTATCAGTAACGATGGTGTTCGACCAGATCCCTACAAGGTTCCTGCCATGCTTGGCTTCCCTCGCCCTGAAAATCAAAACAATTAAGAAGTTTTTTGGGTATTACATCCTACTTGCACCGCTTCTTCAGTCATTTTGCTCCCATGGCGTTGCCGCTGCACGAGTTGTTTACGTCGGGCACTGCTTTCCCTTGGACAGACGACTGCGAACTTTCTTTCGAAGCCCTCAAGCAAGCATTAACTACAGACCCTGTCCTCTGTCACTTCGATCAGAATGCACCAACTTGTTCGCACACTGACGATAGTGGTCATCGGATCGGTGCTGTCCTTCTACAGCGTGATACCACCTAACGAGAGAGAGAGTTGTTGCCTATACCGCTCGCGCATTAATGGCTGCCGAAAAGAACTACTCGATCACAGAGAAGGAGTACCTCGCAGTAGTATGGGCCATACAGAAATTTCGACCATATATTTATGGACGCCACTTCACGGTCATAACCAGCCACCAGGCCTTATGCTGGTTGTCGTCAATCAAAAAGTTGTCTGAACGCCTTGTTGCTGGGTGATCCGCTTACAAGAGTACAATTTTGATGCTGTCTACAAGTCTGAGAAAAAGCATCAAGATGCTCACGCCCTTTCTCGCCGCCCCCTGCCGCTATTATCTTCGAGTACATCTCTCCATTGCACGCCACTTGAAGATGAGATTGACTCCACACCCCTAATTACATCTAGTGGTTACTGGCACGTTATCTTTCAATAGCGTCACTCACCTCGCATCATCTCAACGTTCTGATCCCTACCGCAACAGCATTATCCAACGCCAGTGCGGAACTACTTCTGCACCAAATGCAGGATTACGTCGAGAATTGCGACTTTTTAAGCTTGACAAGGATGTGTCGCACCACTACATTTACAACTCCGATGGGCACCGCTGGGTACGTGTTTTTCCACGTTCACGGCGCACACAAGTCCTCGACGCCTTCACGACGACCCATCTGCTGGTCATTTGGGTTTCCACAAAACATATCACCCCATTAGGCGCCGTTTCTTCTTGCCAGGCATGTCTCCCTTTGCGGCCGAGTACGTCGCTTCTTGCGTCCTGTGTCAACAGCGGAAACGACCGACTTCCCCTCCTGCTGTGCTTTGACAGCCCATCCCATGCCCCGAGGCACCCTTTGCCATCTTTGGGATAGACCTAGTCTGCCCTCTGCCCATAAATCCGGCAGGTCGTCGATGGATCGTGACAGCTGTTGAGCAGGTCATACGTTAAGCAGAGACCGCTCCTCCACGCTCTAGTTCAGCGTCAGGCGTTGCCACCTTCTTGATGGATGCCATTATGCTGCCTCATGGTGCACCTCGTGTACTGTTAAGTGACCGCGGCAGGATTTTAATGTCCACAATGATCGAAGAAATACTCCGAGCTTGTGGCACAGTCCATAAGACGACATCCGTATATCGCCCTCAAGCAAATGTCTTAACAGAGCGATTTCATCGCACACTAACGGATATGATATGAATGTATATCAGGCCAAACCACAACTGGGACAAACTTTTATCTTTTGTGACGTTTGCTCGCAACACCGCTATCCAACTAACCCAAAGGGTATTCACATTTCTACCCAGTTTATGGCCGTTCACCGACATTCCCCATCGACGCTGCTTTCTTCAATGCCCCGGGAAAAACCTCGGTCACTATACCCGAACAGTTCATCTCGAGACTTGAATGCCGTCAACGTGCTCGCTTTAACACAGAAGTCAGTTAGCAAGATCGCAAGCAACGTCATGACATCTCTCGTCGCGACGTCTCCTTTCGTCCTGGAGACGAAATGCTCCTTTGGGCGCCCATTCGTACGCCAGGTTTGTGTGAGAAGTTTGAATCCTGCTTCGTTGGACCCTACATTATTAATGAACAAACATTCGCGTGAGCTATCGCGTTACTCCGTTAGATGTTCCTTCGGACCATCGTTATCGTGGTACGGAGATCGTCTACGTTTCTCGTCTCAACGAATCGTTCGGTGAACTCGCGGCCTGGCTGTCCGCTTGCACGCGCGGAGAAATTAGTGTGAGCATTATTCATACGCTTCATATTCTCATCTGTACATAGTCATCGTCACCGTTTTCGAGCCTTGCGGTGGGGCTCTCAATCGAGAGAATAAAGACGAGACTGGCTGCTTTAACTTTGCCTGACAAGATTATATATATATATATATATATTTATATATATATATATATATATATATATATCTCTTGGAAAGTGATCTTGAGAGTAAGTGGTGCCACGGCTACTCTGCCCGCATTGGCGCCACGCCAACAACGGCAGCTGCAGTACGCTGCATATGATTTCCCCTTTGACTTCTCGGCACTAAATGTTCGTATTTCGTATGCTTGACCACAGTGCCTGATACGGAGGGCTCCTTCAAAGGGGTGTGGAGCGAGCCAGCGTGCAGCGCGGGCGGGAAGGAAGTCAGGTGGATGCCGCGTTAGCGGCGATAGACCAATAAACGATGAAACGTTCTTATACTTAATATGTTCTTTACATCTTGATTTGTTCAAAAATGCTTATTGGAGATTATACGGAAGTTAATGTTGCCGACTGGGCCGAGAATGCATATTCAGAGTGGGCCCAGGTGGCACGTATACTGTAAAGTTCGCCTCCCTTGCGGATTACCGGATTGTCATTGCAGTAAAGAAGGCTGAAAAATCCGTCAGTGAAATATATCTCTGTCATCGACAGATCCAGTTTTCAATCATACATTAAGAATCATTACAATCAAGTGTTGCGAACATTTTAGGAGGCGTGTCACTGATATGAGGCAATAAAGTTACTAAAATTGTCGCTATTGCTGTGAAGTAAATTTTAAGAATGTAATTGTTTTGAAACACTTTAATTTAAGCTAGCATGAAGTATATAATTTAGCTAGACGTCTCATGTTGGTATAATGTTCGTGTACAAGGAAAACAGTGAACTTACCAAAGGTATATGAAGGCCTTTACGTTTAGCAATGTATTCACTATAGGATAGGCGAACCTCGAATTTTCCGATTCGAGTAGACGGTGTGTAATATTTTATTTGTATTCCAAAATGAACTATTCGGTATTTTCGATTACGAAAACTAACCAAACATTTGACAACAACTGACTGTACGAATCAGAATACTGTTCTCCACCTGCTGGACAAAGTATCGCAACTTTTTTTTATCAGAAGTAAAAGACGGACAAAGTTTTCAAAGCAATGCAGAAACGAATGAGCAACGCAAGCTTTGTTTTCGGTTCTTCGGTTGAACGGTGGCGCTGGTTAACACTCCTCGGGTTACATTTTGTGCACATACAAAAATACCCAAGAATATATGGACATGGTAACTGCCGTCGCCTTAGCACAACTTGTAGTGCAACGTGCGTGTAATACAAAAGTTGTGGATTAGGTTCTCACCGTCAGCCCCCCCCCCCACAATTTGATTTTCTCTCCATTTCTAATTGCCCTGTCATTTTTGCACTTCAGTTAGAAACTACTAACAATTTATCCTATGCTTTCCGTTTCTTCATTATCTGTTGGTTTCATGTGGTTCTGACTAACAAAGACGGGCGAGTGTTCTCACAAGCTGCCTTACGCAACTGGGTGCCTTGGTTCCCCTCTTTTCTTCGAATACTTGGTAATCGGCTATTTTGTGTTTATGGCCGGCCAATTAGTGATTCTTGTTGCCTAGTTGCGCCGCAGTTCTATCTCTTACTTTACAACCAGTGATGTTTTTATCTTGCAAAAGGCTCTGTACTCTGTCTAGGGCACACAAATACCTCCGTAGGGTTTTTTTTTGCCTTTCCATAATTCTGATACTTTTTACACGATTTTAATGCGTTATTAAAAAGTCAGCCACTTTCAAATGCCTGTAATTCTTGGAAAGCTTGTTTCCGTCTAGGCTTAAAGGCGTCAAGCCGCTATTCGTGTAGTTCTTTACATGACTGTTGTGATGTGTTTAAAACGATCTTTATTGTGCGTGATAGTTGAGAATCTATTCAGTGCAAGCGTGTTCCTTATTATATTGAAACAAATATTCCTGCTGTAGATATGTGCGTCTGCCTTTGTCTATTCGATATTGTATACATACTATTCGTTTTCAAGTGGTATTTGAAAAAGTCAATATTTAATCGCCTACCTCTACCGTATACCTATTGGATTACCACAGCTTAAATTTTTCATATGCTTCAGATTGGAAGGTAAAAAATAAAGCACGATTCAAAAGAACACAAGCAGCATAGTTTTCCTACCATGAAAATGCATTTAGTCGGCATATTATCTCTAATTTTGGGCTTCTCGACATTCGCGGTCGCAGAATTAGAGTCTGCGGAACGCGCTTGGCCGCATGTTGTTAACATAGCAATGACAACAACCCGAGCTTTGCGCATGTTAAATACCATATTCTCGCCCTTGATCTAGCTGAAAGCCGCCGTGAAGTAGTGATTGGTCTGAAAGGCGTGAGAAATGGAAGCGATTTTACGCAGTCGATGTGTCTTATTCGGCTGCTGTCTTCTAAATGTGAACAAAAAATTTATTCCACTAGGTTTTGGTAAATTAATCATCTGAAACGCCTTCAAATACGTCATAAATAATAAAGAAACTTCAATTTTGTGACCACAATGTCAAGGCTATGATGACCACTGCGCTGTGAACCACAAGCACAATGTGAAAACTACTAAGATAAAGGCAACCGTTGGGTCATCGTGGTCACGGAGCCTATGCATCGCACCATATGATCGTACTGCAAGTTTCGGTCACTGACATGTGGCTTTTGTATATCAAAGCGCCTTCCTGAAGGCCATTTTCCAAGCAAGCTTTCTAACTTAGAGATCGTTAAAATGTCGCCATCTGTTCACTGAAGTCACTAAAAACGTCACTGATTTCTATATAGCAAACTTTGCCGTAAAGAGACAAAAAGTCAATAAACCTAGCATCAAAATTTCTAAAATGGCAACACTGTTAAAATACCGGTAAATTATAACAATCAATTTGATTTTGTCTTTCCAAAGATTGTTAATTTAGATGGCCCCAACAAACAGGGGATGATGCAAGTGATGGTAGATTAAACTTGTTTTGGACATCCTAGCGTTAGCTTTATTCACAATTCAGGCTTGCAAGGCACGTACCGCAGGCGTCTTGCACCGCAAATTACGGGATAACCCTTAGCTGCTTAGTGCGGTCAGCCGAGCGTGGAGGCGGGGAACGAAAGCAGGTGATACGTAATAAATAAATCGTACCTATGTGAGCCTCAGCTGTTGTTTTGTTGCATTTGTGCAGTGTGCAGCCGACAGCGCCCGCATTCAAAAGTGTTTGTGCATAGGATGGGGAGAAAATGGCCTACTTTTCCTTTTCAATTCTGACTTTGGGGGGAAGGGCATACTTCCCCTTGAACCGGTAGACACACCTATGACAAGCATGGTGTCATGCACCTACCGGGAAACATAGACACATCACACTCGATGACCAGGAGTACTTGCTGTCACAACGCTGACGTCATGAAGAGCGCCGGCAGTGAGAAACGAAGGCTTTGTGCTACCTCAGTTTCACTGGGAGAACACCTTTCAAGACCAAATAAGTGAAAGCAGTCTTCAAAGCTTTGGGAAGCTGCATTGAACTATTGACAGACCAAGCTGCCCAAATCAAGGCCTAGATCAAGACTTGAGAGAGTACTGCAGACTTGCAGAGGTGGGGCAATTTACGAACTCTTACCGAATACACTGTGGGTGCTATATAAACACCAGTGATCAGCTCGCTGAAGAACCAATGCGGCCGAGAGCCCACGTGCCGCTGGTAGAGGCCAGACACCCTATCAGGGCTACAAGCCGCTTTGTGTAGACCCGAGTGATCTTAGCTGTGATTCTAGGCTTATATATTCCCGGGTTTCAAAGAAGGGGAGGGGGGCAAATAGCCTACTTTGACCCCCTGTTATGAGAGTGGGGGGCAAATGCTCCTCATGCCCCCCCCCCCGGTAGATACACCTATGATTGCAAACCAAACCCAACCATGCATACCCTACCACCCAGGCCCTCCGACTAGCGCAAGAAGTTACTGAAAAAAATTAAATTTACCAAGCTAAAATATGTGAAAGCATCGTCCTCTTCCTCTCGTCCTTCGTCCGGGTTGCGCTGCCCACCCATAGGAACATGTTCAATCACCAACTCGCCCAGCTTGCTGTCTTAATTCAGTAAATTACAACTTACACCCAACCTTGATTGTACAAGAAAACAATTGTGTGACACGAAAACTCAAAGAAACCTCTTTTCCAAAGTTTCTATCATTCACAGGCCGGCCGTAGCAGCCGTCAATTGCGCTCGCCGGCGCTCGGGTGTCTTGTGGGCCACGGAGCGGCGCGCCCGGTTTCTTGCAACACCTCCAGATGGCGCTCGCCTCCGCCGCATGGTCACCCACACAAGATACCGCGTTTCTATCAGAAAACTCGCCCTCCACGCATAGTGTTCACCGCCAGCGTTTCCCGGTAAACGTCACGGTTACATAAGAATCTACAGGCTGGCCGCGGGGTCCAAGATTTGCGCGCGACGCGGCGCAGGTGCTTTGGGGGCCACTGAGAGGCACCACTGGTTCCTTGCAACACCTCCAGGTGGCGCACAAGAGGCCATGTTTCTACCAGAACGCTTGCCTTAGCGCACAGTGTTCGGCGCCAGCGTATCCCGGTAACAATTACGGTTACAAAAACTGCAGGTGCCGGGAAGTGTGGGGAGCAGTCAGGCATCGTTCAATGCTACCGTGTTCCACTGTTACTGGCGAAGCTTGAGCGTCCTCTAAATTTTTATTTCAGAGACAAAATCACCTGGACCTGGTTCTGCCTTTGGGTAGACTTCTGACAAAAGCAGGCAGTGCTTGCGTGATAAATCACAGTGATCAGCTATACCTGTATTCATAGTGCGGCCTCAAGAAAGTAAACACAATTGTATATTCTACTTGTAGGGCTTTAAACTAGGAAGTTAAATGTATTTAACCCTTTCCCTTCTGAAGAACAGGCTGTAAGGAAGAAGAAGCGCCGGTTAGCACGGCGTATCTCCAGCGTATGAAATCTAATGAAGTGCCGGTCAGTCATGCGGATCACCAGCGTTTTACGCACGAGGCCGGTTCTGACTGGTCGCAAGGTTTTCACTACCACACTGAGTTCGACTTCTCACTCCTTGCGTACTCTGCCAATCAACACCTTCACATTTGGTGGAGGTGCGGGGTACGGCTCTATCAACGCTGGAACGTTGAAGCCGAACCCTTCAACCATCTCAGCCCAAGACGGACGATCCTGACCAGCCTTCCCGAACCATGCCTGGCGATTCAGCTCAACAAGGTGCAGTCATGGCACCAACTGTCATCTGTCCTGGCGTGCAGCGGCAGCGGGATCCTGCTATTTACGTGGGTACCGGTGATCAGGACGTTGAGGACTGGCTCGCCTCGTACGACAGAGTCAGCGGGTAAAACCACGGGGACGATACGGGCGATACGGGAAAGCTCAACAACGTAATTTTCCACTTCAGCAACATTGCACATTTGTGGTATCGTAACCATGAATCCGACATCCCGACATGGTTAGCGTTCAAGACTAACTTCGCGGAAGTCTTTGATGGTCCTGCTGTCCGCAAACTCCACGCCGAAGAGCGTCTGCGCGGACGCGCCCAGCAACCAGGTGATAATTTCACCAGATACATCGAAGACGTCGTTAACCTGTGCAACAGAGTTGACGCAACAATGCCAGAAGCCGACAAGATCAGGCATATCCTCAAGGACATTAACGACGCCTTTCAAATCTTGCTCGCCAGAAACCCGACCAGAGTGTATGTCTTCACTGCGCTGTGTCAGAGTTACGACGAACTTCGAAGTCGCACCACATCCATCCTCAGAAGTCGTCGCTGTCTCAGGTCTGACGCTAGATGTTGACGAGCAGCCTCTAATGCACCAGATAAATGAATTGTTACGAGAACAAGTTGCTCGGCAGCTTTACCTGATGCCCTTTACGAACGCGCAACCATACTCTCCATTCACACCGGTGTTACACAGCTTCATCACGGAGCAAGTCGCCGAGAGCCTCTCAGCTCTTATTAAACCGCCTACCGTCGGGGCGCCCCTGACGTACGCTGACGTCGCTGCAACGCGGCCCTTCGGTTCAAGTCCACCTCTCCAAGCTGTTGCGCGACCACCCGCGATTCCTTTCTCATTGCCTGTACCATAGCTACTACGTCAGCCAAATCCTTGGCGCACCACTGACAACCGCCAAATTTGTTACCATTGTGGAATTCCGGGACACGTGACCCGCTTTTGCCGACGCCGTATGCTGCATACTTACGATAACTGCCGACCCATGAGCACTTACGCCCTGCGAACGCTACAATCTCATCTGCCGCCGGATGAAACCCCTATTCTCAACCATGTTCGTCGTTCCACATCCCCACGTCGCCGCTCCATCTCACCGACTAGACGACGGCCAAGCCCTCTACCTCAGGGAAACGAAGTGTCACAGTTCCCGAAGCGATAACTGCGTCCCCTTCGATTTGCCAAAGGCCTCGAAATAACCCCTGCGACGTCATTGAGGTATACGTCGAAGGGATTCGAACATTCGCACTGGTCGATACGGGCGCATCAATTTCGGTGTTACGCACAGGACTTTGCCGACTAATAGGAAAAGTAACGAAAAGTAAAAGGAAAAGTCAATGTCATCATTGACTGTACCCGCGGCGACGTGGAGTTGTCTTTTCTTGCCGATGCAGCCATGGACCCAAGATCCTTTGACGTCTACGAAAATGCTTGTGGCCGAAGTTACTGATATCCCTCTTAAGTCAGCCGGCATCGTCTCCGTATCTTGCACATTAACACGTGACGCAACCATGCTACTCACGCCATGTGACTTCTTCCGTCGCCGTTCCCTTCCACTGCCCTTTGGCGTCATCGCCCTCAGTGCTGGCCATAGTGCCATGTGTGTGTGCAATATGTCTTTTCTGCCGATTACTTTACAGCGCGGAGGGTGCCTCGCTTTCCTACAAACTGTGGATTCTTCAATGCTCTTCGATGCTCCCGATCACGCACATTCGACGTCCCTCGCCGCTCTCAACAATGCCAATCGACCGCCGTTGGAGAGCTTCCGTCTGTCAATCTCCGACGATCTGACAACCACACAACGCGTACAACTTATCACCTCGCTACGCGAATTTACCGCCTCCTTCGACTGCCATCAACATTATCTCGGCCGCACCACCACATTATCGCACAGCATCGACACCGCTTCGCGCGCCCCAATCCGGCAGCGTCCGTACCGTGTCTCAGCTTCTGAACGCCGTGTCTTCGTCGAACAAGTGCACCATATACTTCGGCGTGGCGTGATTCAGCCGTCCCGTAGGCCGTGGGCGTCACCAATTGTCTTCGTAAAAAAGAAAGACGGTTTTATTTGCTTCTGCGTAGATTACAGACGCCTTAACAAAATTACGCGCAAAGACGTATATCCCCTACCGTACATAGACGATACTCTTGGCTGTTTACAAAGTTCCTAGTTATTTTCCTGTTGGGATTCGTGATCTGGATATTGGCAAGTACTCTTGGCAGAGGCCGACCACTCAAAATCCGCCTTCGTTGCACCGGACGAACTATACGAATTTATTGTTACGCCATTCGGCCTATGTAATGCGCCGGCTACTTTCGAGCGTATGATGGACAGCATCTTGCGCGGTCTCAAGTGGGACAGGTGTTTGTGCTACCTAGATGATGTCGTAGTCTTCTCACCTGATCTCCAGACTCACCTCCAACGACTAAGAGAGGTATTAAGCTGCCTTACTAATCCTAGCCTGCAGCTTAACATCAAAAATGCTTCTTTGCTGCCAGTAAGCTTACCATCTTGAGCCACGCCGTATCCAAAGAAGGCGTGCTTCCGAATCCTCGAAACTCCGTGCAGTTGAGGAGTTCCCCAAACTAACGAACTTGAAGACACTATGCAGTTTCGTCGGCCTCTGCTCCTATTTTCGACGCTTTGCGAAGAACTTCGCTATGATCATCGCCCCTTTGAAAAAACTGCTGGCTGCAGACAACGCCCTATCCGCCTCGCCGAAAGCATGCGATGACGCGTTCACGACCCTTCACCATATGCTCACCTCTCCTCCTATTTTGTGATATTTTGACCCTGCTGCCCCAACTGAGGTCCATGCAGATGCTAGTGGAGTCGGCCTTGGGGCGGTTCTTGCCCAACGCAAACGTGGTCTTGAGGAATACGTCGTTGCTTATCCTAGCCGCACCCTGGCAAAGTCGGAGCTAAACTACTCCGTTGTAGAAAAGGAGTGTTTCGCCATACTCTCGGCCCTTACGAAATTTCTAGCTGGCTTATACGGCCACCAATTTGATGTAATAATGAACCACCATGTGCTGTGCTGGCTCTCCTCATTGTAAGACCCCTCTGGTCGCCTCACACACTGCGCGCTCCGTTTGCAAGAGTACGACATCCGAGTCGTGTACCACTCTGGACGCAAGCATGCCGATGCAGACACTCTCTCCCGCTCGCCCATTTCACCTGACGCGCACAGTTTTTGCCCACTCAGCTTTGTCCTGTCAGCACTCTCCATCAGTGACATGCGCTCTTAGCAGAGCAAGGACCCGTGGAGTTCTTCGCTTTTGGAGTTTCTCGCTGATCCTGCCACTGCTAACGCATCTAGGACGCTACGGTGGCAGGGTGGCAGGCGCATCATCTTTTTTTTTATTCGCGATCATCTCCTCTGCCGTCGCAACTATCTCTCCGAGGGTTGACAATGGCTCCTCTTAATACCGCGTCATCCGCGGGCTAATTTAGGCGCATCGTTTCACACTGATCCTCAATATGCACACGGTGGCGTGTTAAAGCCCCACACCCGCCTTAGGCTCCGACATTGCTGGCCTGGGATGTACAAGTTCGTTCGCAAGTGCGTCCACTGCTGCCTCGACTGCCAGCGCCGAACATCGGTTCCTACTTCCACTGCCGCACCTTTGCAGGCGCTTCCTTGTCCGTCCCGTCCTTTAGATCGCGTCGGCATCGACCTTTACGGTCCACTTCATTGTACCGGGGCTGAAAACCGCTGGATTATCGTTGCAGTGGATCATCTCACACGCTATGCAGAAACCGCTGCACTTCCATCTGCCACTGCCCAAGACGTTGGATCATTCATACTGCGGCATTTTCTTCTTCGTCATGCAGCCCCTCGGGAACTTCTTAGGGATCGAGGCCGCGCTTTCCTATCTGAAGTCGTGACGTCACTTCTGAAGGTGTGTCACATCATCCACAGGACAACTAGCGCATACCATCCGCAAACGAACGGGTTGACTGAGCGTTTCAGCGATACTCTTGGCGACATACTCGCCATGTACGTCGCGTACAACCATTGCAACTGAGACGCTGTGCTTCCGTTTGTAACGTTCACCTATAATACTGCCACTCAAGCCACCACTGGTTTTGCAAGTTTTTCCTACTGTACGGCCGCGAGCCTTCTTTCACCATCGATACCATTCTACGCTACCAGCATGATTCATCAGAATCTGTTCCTGTCTCTCAAGCTGCGCAGCATGCTGAAGAATGCAGAAAACTAACCCGCTGTCTTACCACCGCAGATCAGACACACCAGAAGCTTCGTCGTGGTGGCTCTGACCCCCCAAGCTTCCCTTCCGATTCATTGGTTTGGCTGTGGGTTCCACCTTTAATCTCCGGCCTTTCTTCTAAGCTGCTCTCACGATACCATTGACCTTATCCTGTTATTGCACAAACTTCCCCCGTGAACTATGTCGTCGAGCCTGTGTCGCAGACTCCTGATCAGCGCCGTCGTGGTCGCGAAACTGTTCAAGCAGATCGGCTCAAGCCCTTTTATGATCCCTTTATGCTCCCGTATGCTTAGATCGCCAGGATGGCGCCTATTTCTCCGGGGGACAAATGTAACGAAGAAGAAGCGCCAGTTATCCCGGCGCGTCTCCAGCGTATGAAATGCAACGAAGAAGTGCCGGTCAGTCAGGCGCATCACCACCGCTTTACGTACGGGCCCGGTTGTGACTGCTTGCAGGGTTTTGAAAACCGCACCGAGTTTGACCCCTCACTCATTGCGTACCCTGTCAATAAACACCTTGACAAGGCAGGGTTGTCGCTGAAATTGGTTCCTGTCCCAGTGCGGGCAAGCTGTGCCCATAAAAAGTAAAACGTGCTAATAAAATTTGGCTTCGATGCAGGCTTTCTTATTGCACGATTGGTTGCACCAAAGGGCAGCATGTTTTCGTACTGGATGCTAGCTTTACAAATTTACAATGTCTTTTAGAGGTTTTGATTGACAAGTCGCAATCTCCTCTCGCAAAAAAAAGGAGAATGAATATTCTCGGCAGCTTATGCCATGGCTTAAACATTTAAGTAAATGCTGTGGTTTTGCGTGCCAAAATCACGATTTAATTATGAGGCTGGCCGTATTGGGAGGATCTGGGGTATAATTTTGACCACATGGAGTTGTTTACCATTCACCTAACGCACGGCACATGGACACCGTCGTGTTTGCATTTCACCTCAACGAAATCGGGCCACCACAGCCGGGACTTAACCGCGCGCCCTCAGGTTTAGCAGTGCAATGTCAAAGCCACTACACACACATGCCGGCTATGTCACGGCTTGTCACTTGCAATTTTTGCAAGTGCATTTTTCCAACTGCTGAAAGTCAAAAGTCAACAGGGACATGCTTTGTGTGCTTAAAACGTTCTTCAGGTGATGGAAACTGACGCGCTTGAAAGGAAATCAAGGCACGGTGTAACTTCTGAGGCCCTCATGGCATTGTCTACTATTTCTTGCTTTGAAGTCTTTAAAATCGTCGATATCGGGTTGCAAGGGCGTTCATCAAAGTGAGAGTATGGCCGTTGTAGAACAAAGAACTCGTCTTTGCAGCTACCTTTAGAAATTGGAAAATGTGCAGTAATATCGTTATTGCCACCGCAGTTAAGGAAAGTGTCGCTTTTTTTCGTAATATCTTTTTCAAAGCCTTGTTCTGAAATAAATATTTCAAGGAGCATATTCTATGCTGTTTACATTTGCGTTTCTTTTAAAGACTAAATACAGTCGGTATATGTTTCAGTCGTTGTATCAGAGTGTCCTCGGTATGGGATGGTTAACACGTCTTCAGAGAAGCTGGTAATGAGATATATTACCCCAACGTATCCGAAAAATGGAGTAACATTCATGGTAGGGTTCAGCTATTGTTTTCCTGAAATGTGTATGAAAGATTTTGAAATATTATCAACTGAACCAACCAAATAATCTGTGTCATATTTTTTGGTCAGATATCTTGACATGTACTAATCTCAATCACCAATTGCGAATTTCGCCATATTGTAAATATTCAAAATGTAAAGATTGGAAAGTTGTGAAATATACCTGAAAAAGTGATTTGCCGTGTTACAGAAGCAATATGTTCCACTTCGAGTAACGCTACTCAACACGTAAAATTGCAGTATATGCCACAATGAAAAAAACTGTAAGGTACAAAAAACTGTTATATCTGCTTTATAGCTCCCATCGCATTGCTACCTCTTTGCGCTAATAAAATTACAATGGATAACGCATACTGTAGCACAGCTTCTGCTTAAACTACTCGGTCAGACATACTGGTAGACAAATAGAGGCACGAAGAAACGAGCACAAGCAAACACATTAAGAGCACTGTCACCAAGTATTGTGTGTTCTTTAACGCGAAATCATTGTATGCCCCATTACGCGAAAGTCCGTTCTTGCAATCGGAGACGTCACCAAATGATGACACCAAAAATAGCCCATGGCAAAGAGTAAAACCACCACAAAGAATACTCCAACTGACGTCAACTTCCCCAGGGAGGTTTCTGTAAACAAAGTAAATAATTGCCACTGAATGGAATATTAGGTAAACTTATATCTGAGTGGGCATCGAACCAGGGCCTCCGGGATCCGAGACAAGCCCGCTTCCTCTACTAAAAGTGGGTCCGCGCGGTTTTCTCTAGCCAGGACGTAGTCACTTCGTGATCTTCAATTTCCATACGAACCTAGTAACATTAAAGTTTCAAAACTTCTGGTATTTTGTGATGCTGCACAGTCCCAAATTTCACGTCTTCCCACATTGGATACATTTGTGCATCAAGCACAATTGGTATGCTGTTCCAAAACTGTGCTGCGTTTGCGCGTTCGTACAAAACAAAGTCTCGCTGCAACGATTCTGGATAGAGGCAGAATGGGCAGTGCGTTGACCACGGCACAAAAAAGCCTTTGCTACGTAGCCATGTTCTGACGGGCAAAACTTGGACTTGTAACTTAGCGAAAAATTGTTAATCGCAGTTTTTACATGATATTTTGGTAGACGCCTGAAAACGTCAACTGGCTATCAGATCGAAACCAATATAGTGGTGGTGGGAATAGCGTATTGATTGTGATCTATACAGACTCTTCCGTTTTAAATTTTTCTATGCACTCTTGCGAAAAATTCTGATCGATGAAGCGACTGTTCCACCTCTCTGTTCCAGCTCCCGATAGAAACCAAGGGCGCACTCGTGGGACCCCTTGGCCACCATCAATCCACTCAATCAAGTACCCCCCGCCTAGGTGTTTCATAGACTGAAGTATAATATGATTGGTTTCGTTTTTACAAAGAGTACCTATGAGCTTTGAGTTGTACCTCTACGTTTACCAGCCCAAGGCCTCGTTTTGCCTTATTTAAGAATAAATTACTGCACCTCATGCGCTTAAACCGTGACTCCCAAATATGCTGCACAAAATCTACGTACTTGATTCACATAAGCCGACAAACAGGCCATCACCTGCGCTGAGTACCATATAGCTGGAAAGATCACAAGGTTACCCCCTAATGCTTTTTTCATAAGTGGGGCAGTTCTCCCGTGCCTCTGTTGCACTTTTGCAGCCAGAGTACCACGTCGCATTGTATTTTCTCCATTCTGTAGATTGGCAGCATAAAAAAGCACACCGAGGTAGCTGATGATTCTAGATGTCCGCTTCACATATTGAAAGGTGGTAGGTTTTGATCCCCATACATCTTGCCATGCACCCGCGCACTTTTCACAATTCAATTTATCTCCAGACGTCTTGCAGAAGTCCATGACATGCTGCACTCCTTGGCGGACTTCTTTAGAGGCACGCACAAGCGTAAGGTCGTTGGCGTAGGCAAGGACTTTCTGAGAAGTATCTCTGAAAATGAAAACTTTTATGTCACAGTCGTGCAGAATTGTTCGGCACAGTGGTTCCAAGTAGTACACAGCAAAATGAACTGGTAACATAAGATATCATTCCCTAACGGACCTGTTTAGCTTTATTGTCAGCATTGTTTGCCAGTTTATTACCAATCCCCAAGACCTTTGTCTGTAGCAGACATATATATTTAAGAAGCTGGTCCCTAATGTTGCCGCCCTAATCAAGTTCCAGAGAAAGTCATGTGCTACTCTGTCAAAAACCTTGCTGATATCCACTTGCAAAACTGCTGCCCTGCATCCATCACCGAAGGTGGCTTCGCACAGTATCCGGCTGGCAAGGAAATTATCACTGATGCGACGTCCTTTCATGCCATATTATTGGTTTTTCCTGGTGATTGTTTCAAAGGCAAGTAGTCTAGTTATAATTTTAGCAAGAATTTTGTAATCGGCCGTTGAAATACCAATGGGGCGGAAATCGGTCACTGTCGGCACTTGCCTTGATTTATTCTTCAGCAGTACGACAGTAAGACCTCTTCGTATATATGGCGGCAGCAATCCTCGTTTCAAAACGCCATCGTACACGGCGAGTAATATTGGGACTAATTGCGGTGAAAATTCCTGGTAAAAGGCAGTGCTGAGTCAATCAACTATAGGCGACTTCCTTGGTTTTAGCTTATGTTATGTATGACCAATTGTATTTCGCTTTCGGATATACTTTAATCCGCTTGCTGTTTTGTCTCATCATCTGTGCAATTTAAGGTTGAAGCCTACGTTTGTAAGAGCTCATGGTCTCATGTGTTACTCTTGTATTTGAAGAGGTCTTTGTATCCTTGGGGAAGCCTCGACATCGTTCTATGATGTGAGAATGCTGTCTCCGCTTTGTATTGCTTCTATTTTGTTTTTCCTGCCGCGCGGTATTCCCTTTGTCTAGAAAATTGTCGCCAGTTTCTCACCTCTCTGCTGTGATTCCGTCCTAGATCGGATCATATCGCCTTTGTGTACTTTCTCTATGATTGACAGCAGCTGCCCTTTGCACTCTTTGATATCTTCTGTAAGGGTATCCGGGTGACTGTTTTCAGCTTCGATGAAATTTTTCACAGTTGATCTTGCTACGCGAACGATGGATTAAGAACTGGAGACTATTTAGAAGGTATATACAAATGATAACTGCAGCGCTGGCCAGTTCAGCCGACAGATTGAGAGCCAGAGAGCGTTCGTCGTCTTCGTCGGGGGCTCCCGCGTGCATCCTCCACAAGAAACACGCAATATGCATGTATCAATATAAAGCTCAGGTTTCGATCTACTTTAGTGCTGCTTTTTGCTGTCCTTTTGTAACTGGAAAGAATCTTATTCTTCTTTTATCTTTTCCCACAATACCGCGTCTACGTTTCCTCCTTTCGTTCTTTCCTTGATTAGCTTTCTACTGCTGTCGCATACATCTTTTTCATCCAGCAGACTCTCACCCAGCTTCCACAACTGCCACTGCTTGCGTCTCTTTCTTGTTCTTTGCTTTTATTCAAATATCCTGTGCCAAGCGCGTGATCTTCGAATGCGACACGTTTCAACTTTTAACGCACAGCCTACGATGAGAGCTCGCTAGACACGTAATACCAACAAGGACCCCTAGCCAATGCGTAAAACAATCATCATCTCCTGGGGCAAGTTTGGGAACATCCTGTAAGTCACAGTCTCCCAAACGCTTCCTGACTCTGCTAGGCTGATATCTGGAGATCAATTTTTCAAACAATCGGAAGCACATAAAACAAAATGTCTTCGGCAAATATGGTATGGCACGCCTAAAGGGACACTAAAGCGAAACAATGAATCAGTTTAGACTAATGAAGCATTGTTTGAGAACCCTGTAGGCAGTCATTTAAAAAAAATAGTTTGATAATTATATGAGAAAATGAAGGTCCAAGTATCAGTATTTTAATTTCGTGCCGAAACCCCAGCGCCGGTACGTCAGCATTACGTCAGGGATTCTAAAGTATGCTTCCGCATTTGGGCCGCGTTGCCTGAATAAAGGTTCCCGAAACTTGCCATGTTTAATATTTGGTTCCTTTAGAACACAATGTAGTCAATCTGTAGCGCTATATATATAATTAGTAGGCCTTAGAAGATGCCATCCAAATCCAAGACGTCACAGCCCCCAGGAGCGGGAACTTAAGTAGGCGTCACTACACGTATTTCGTTCTTGCGCTTTTTGTGGCTTACCAAACGTCTTAGCATTGCTAGAGTGGTGTTTTTGGTGTTGTAGAACGGCAATATACTGATGCAGAAGAAATCATTTTTCTCTTTAGTGTCTCTTTAAACAAGATAATGCCTCGATAATGATAATGTTTTCGTAGCGATGTGTCATTCGGAGCATGAATCGAAATAAGCTTACATGGTCCTTCGCAGTATAACAAATCCACACTGCATACACGGCCGTTTTGGTCCTTATCCCACTAAGGGTATACTAGTACCACTGAGTGTTTCTTTACCAAACTGCCGTCCCTTCACCGCATACACAAGCAGGCGACAAATGAAATTAGTACTGTTGCGAACGAAGTGGTCCATCTGTTTCAACTGCACACTCGATGAAAATTTGGTCTCCTGAATAAGAGCTTTCTCAACATTTTCTTGGAAAAGTAGATTTAGAAACCGCTGCTTCATCCCGCGCGCGACCAAGCTCACGCAGTTAAAGGATAGTTGCTTTAAATAAGATATACTGAAAAAAACTAATTCGTAGTTCCGCCAAAAAGGCTAAGCACCGTTTGCGATAGTAAATTAGTAGATAGCTGTAAGAAGTAAGGATAGTTGTTTTATCGGCCGTGCAAACTTGTAAACATTGGTTTACGGCCTAAATAACCAATTACAAAATATGTAAGCGTGACTAAATGCCCATCCCTTCCCCGTATCCTTCTTGCAAACCGCACTATAGAGCAGTGGGAAGGCGACCTTTGCGACGGCATTTCTGAGGGCCGCCGGGCTCTGATCCGCCGTACACGGGTCATTGCCGAAGACCTCACAGGAACCCCGGACTAGGGGCCTCTTCCCAGTTTTCCTTTGCCTGCCTATAAAGAAATGCTTTCTTCAATGAGGACGTAGAAAAAACACCCACATAAAAGCAGCGTTGTCTTTGTGTGTCTGCTTCTTTCTACGTCCTTCTTCAGTCACGCTTACACATTCTATGATAGATTAAAACCAACTAGCCCGTCAGCGTGTTTTAAGTAAGCTAACCAGCGCTGTGTCGCGCCCACACAAGTAAACCTGATCACATCTCGCTCGATGGCATCGGAACTGTCTGTGAAAATGCTGTAGTTAAGAATCGCTGCAGCAACAGCGAGCCAATTGACCTCCGTGCATCTGTCGCTTCAATACAAACGAAACGTCAAAAACACTGCGCATACAAAGCTACCAGCACTATGAGCACTCTGCAAGTGTAACAGATCGCTTCGAAAATGAGATCCGCGTGGGAACGCACTTTGGGCACGTCGCACATTGCTTTTATGACACACGAATGCCGCAAGGCATCCATACGGCGTCCGCGATTCACGTGGCCAAGACCCTAGTAGGCGCCACGGCTGTCTCTACTCTGTAAGGAGCGGCGGGCGAGGAGGAGAGCGAGGCACCCTAGCAGTCGCCGGCGAAGAACGTCCCTCTTCTCTTCCCTGACCCCCCTGGGTCGCGCGCCACAGAAAAGGGCACGCGTTTAGGTGTAGCCGCTAACGAAGAAGCGGATACCTACGCCTAAGCTGCCCATCATATTGCAGTCCCGGTTACCAGAGCTGTAGCAGCTTCGGACTACACGAGATATCGGCTACGATGCCTGCTCACCTCTATTCATCCGGACTCCCGACTGGCTAGTGGCAGGCCTCACAAACCACTTCCGGAGAACGGCCTCTCCAGAAGAGACACTCCACACTCCTGCGCTTGCGGACTGGCTGCACCTGGACTGCGGCTCGGCTGTAAGCCAAGGGCCGCGCCACGTCACCTGCCTGCAAGAGGTGCGGAGACCCCGAGACTCTGGAGCACCTTCTCTGTGCCTGCCCATCCTTGGCGCAGAAACGCTCCACAGTGATCGACACCTACAGACGCCACGGCCTTCCAGCGGCCACAGAGACTGACCTGCTGTTCCCGGTGTGTCCACAGCTCCCTGCGCTGCGAAGCCTGCTGGAGTTTATAAGTTCCGCGGGAATAGACACCCTATAAGCGCCCGCTACAGTCGCTGGCAACTTTACTGAGAACTGCCACCTGTTGCGCATAGTGGAGTCTATTAGGCCACATCCTCCCTCTTTCTCTATCATCCTTCACTTCCCACTCCCTCTCCCCTGACGACTCTTCGCCGTGTTCCGTCACGGGTTGCAGAATCAAACGTCCTTCCTTTCTTTAGATCACTATCATTATCATTTGGGCGCCGTTCCTCGCTCGCGCACGTGAGATTGAACCACGTTTGCCGGCTCACCTTCAAACGCTTTCTCTCATACGGAAACTCACGCCAATGGTGACGACAACGGCGACTTCAGAAATGCACCTCGAGTGCCCATATTATTGCTATCACGTTAAAAGTATGCGCGCCTCTGCTATCGCAAACACCAGACACCAGAGGAGCTAAGGGAAGGCTAGTAAAGTGGTGCCAAACCACACACAAGACACACAAGCGCCGGCAACGCGTCCCTACGGCGGCCGCCAGTGGCGTCAACAACGGCGTCTGCGATTCGCGTGGCCAATTAGGTAGCAGACGCTGCGGTTTTCTCTACTCTGTATGAAGCGACGGGTATCGAGGCACCCTAGGAGCCGCCGGAAAAGAACACCTGACCCCCTGCCTCGTGCGCCACAGGAAAGGGAACGCATCCAGGCTACATTCCTCCTCGCTCGTGTTTAGCCGGCGTGTCAAGGGCGTCTGACACGCCGGCTGAAAAGACGAGGAAAGCGCACGTCGCCCTGAAGAAGACAAGTGCACTTGTCGAAACGTTGGCCCCTGCATATACTGTGGCGAGGACAGCGTGCGTCGCCTTGACGAAGACAAGTCCACTTGTCGAAACGTTGGCTCCTGCATTCACCTTGTTCACGTTTTGCTCATCGTCTTGAATTTCCATCTACCGCATTCCCCGTGTTTTCCAAGGAACACTTGTGACGTTTCTCCGCGGAGGGTATCTGAGCAGCCATGTTAACACGGTTCCTCTTCACGACCGCTTTCGATTTTGCTTTTGGTATCGTGCTTTTCATCTCGGTGATGCTGCCTGACGTGCCTTCATCTTCGTCCGAACAAAGTCCAGGCATCCTTGTAGCCCTATGCTTGCGTCCTCCAGCTCAGATTCGAGGGAATGGCCCGCCTCCGGCGTCCCCGCTTCTATTGGAAGGTTTGGGGCTTCAGACTAGGCTGGTCACTTGGAACATTCAGCTCCTAGGTCCAAAACCTCTGCTTCCATCCGATAGACTGCATCTTGAGACTCTACGGTAGTCTCCCGGCGTTCTAGTTATGAAGCTGGGTAGATTACTTCAGACGCCGTCGGCGACTCCGCCGGCATTAAAGGACACGAAGCTTGAAGCACTACATTGCATTCTTCTTCCGGCTACCTCAAGGTTTTATCCGTTGTTTCAGACAACAGGCGAAACTACCACAGCCTCCACTGGAGCGTCGGCATTCTCAGTTTCTTTTTTCTTGCCTGGTGTTTTACGTTCAGGCACTCACGAAAAATGATTAATGTTACGAGGCTGCAGTGTTTCTACTGCTTCATCCTCGTCCATGAGGGCACCTGTGTCGTCGTTCTCGCCATCTTCCCCTGTCATGGTCGCGTAAGTTCACCTGCAGTCGTCGGCTTCATGGCCAGACATGCAGCACGCAAAACACTGCTGGACACGACAATCTTTTCTTATATGACCTGATCTCTTGCATCTTACACATAGGCGTGTATTTCCAGGCACAATCGCAAGACAGTTGTTGCCATGAATACGAATATGATGCCGGAGCATTTCGACAGTGAATTCCCCTTTCAGCCTCAAAATCCCCGACCTAGATGGGATTTGGGTTCCACATTGGATCTGTGGATATGCTTGTCGCTTAGCAATTGCACAAAAACAAAAACACACTGTACACTTGTCTGGCGCGCCTTATGCCAAAGTATTGGTGGCTCTCAAATCAGCAACCGGCACTTTCCAGCATTCCTTACCGTACTACGAAGAGTACGCTATGAGGATTCATGGCAATTGTGCGTATGCAATGCCCACTGCTTTTTAAATGTAGAAATAATGAGGACAAGGGAAATAAAAGGGTACAAAACGACTCATTGCAAGAAGCTCACTCTCCAAACTTCCGACTGGTTTTGTTGGCTCTGCATTAGCCCTTGTCATTTTCTTCCATGCAGGTTTCAGAGAAGAAATATGTTCAGGTTACACTTTTTTGCCATTTTTCTATACGTTGTGCGACAATGCGTGGTGCTAAGGTATCACCTCGTTGGAGCATCTTTCGATACTTTCCTCATCCTTTATGCTGTATGTGCGTTTTGATTTCTTCACAATGCGCTCACAAAGAAAGGAAACGAAGCTGATTGGCTGCCTTCCACAGCGAATGCGGCGCACTTTGCTATCACAGCTGCGCGAGACGTGGTTTATAGCAAGCGTGATACATTGCGTTTCTCCTGGACGCATCACTACGTAGACGTCTCACACAGTACTTCCGCGTATTTGGCGCTTAGATTTCAATGTGCGTGTTTCAGTTTGTATGCATATGTATTTCTTTTATGTAGATGGGAATTTCTATAGACATCAAGAATGGTACACGTGTGTACTTCGTGCCAAATGAGTATTTGATGAGCTGCTTGAGCTACTTTCGTGTGGTCTTTTCCTAGTACACTAGAGAGCTCTGTCGAGGCGCTTTATTTCGAGTGCTCATAGTCGCAAACCCTGGCTGCATTAAATTGGTTCATTTTCACAGCGTTCATCCACCTCGCAGGAACAAAGCGCGCTCGACATTTGCTCTTCAGCCTCGTAGCTAGATAGGTTGGTCGACATTTAGGCGGCATTTCTTACTGAGTAGGCAGACTCAAGAAGTCGCTGCGGCTCTTTTAGCGTGACCGTGACATTAGGTGCTATTGACGCACTTAAAAGCTCTCAGTGCCAGAAGCAGCAGCAACAACAACGAGGACGACATGAGCCGTGCTTGTGGAAAAGTTTTTGCCTGGTGATTTGGACAGCCCAGATTTCCCTGGAGAAAAAACGACGACAACGTTGTGCTTCATACACTTATAGACAGCTAAGTACTAATAAATAGGTGAAAATATGCACATTGCAAACTATGACATCTCTCTGAGATTGGCGGTGGGCCGGTGTCTTCATGTTTTGAGTCCTGGCCGCTTCACAAGGTCGGCGCCCCTATTCCAGGGCACCGACTTACTTTCTAAGAGTTTCGCCGTTAGTTCCCTTCGAGTCAATGTTCAGTCCGAAGGCTCAAGTTTGTTTATCGATGGCGATGGCACCGCCATTCTTCGTACGAATCTGTATCTCCTCGTACTCTCCCTTCTTGATGTGTCTTTGAGCAGCCTGTCCTAAGTGGTGAATCTCTAAACGAGAAGCTCTGATTTCTCTGGGGAGCATTCAACCCCCATGCCTGTAAGATAATCCTCCACTTTATCTACCGCTTCCTGTAATTTCTGCTCTATCCCTACATAACTGCCTTGCGAGATCGATATGGTAATAACATCCGTGTATAATGAGTGATTATTACTTCCATATCCATGAGCTTTTCCAACAATCCTATCATAGTAAGGGGAATGTTCGTGAGCGAAATCACGGAGCTCTCTTTGAAATTTTATCCACAAATACGTATCCTGCGTAGAAGCTCAAATTATGCAAAAAGATTTAGCCATATTACCTTCATGAATCTTCATACTGCCGCAAATACCACATGGTAAAGCTGCTAAAACCGTTGCTTATTTTGATTGAAGCAATCTCTCATCGCCAATAATGGTGGCTTTTGACTGCTTCAAGCGTATTCCTTAGTGTTTCTTTGATAGGATCCTATATTGTTGAAGCCTATACTAGTTGGGAGCGTGTGTGCTATCAAGTAACCTCGTGCCACAAAAAAATTCTTTCTAAAGAAACCAAGCTCTTTATTAGCTTTCACCTAGATCAATCGAACATGTTGTTTCCATGGAGGGTTATTATAAATGTAAAATATTAGATACTGGAAAGACGAAACAGATTGCAATAGGGTGTTAATGAGGAACTATTCTGGCCTGGTTAATGAGTGTCGTCAAACTCGCATATATTTACATTGAGCTCCCCTAAACCACCTTCAATATTTTTTGTTTTTTTACATTTCAAGTAAACACACCCCTCGAGTCCAGAATGCCGTCACGATCAAGGATGCCAAACGCTGCAGCGCTACATGTCACAGGCGCGGCACGAAATAAAAAAAAAACATGACGTGATGTGACGTGACTCATAGGGCTCCAGGGTGCGTCTGGTGACGTCACTAGGAGCAGCCGCTTCCGACTGGTCGAACAAGGATCTACGCATTTCGGTTAATCTGATAGCAGGTA
Organism: Dermacentor variabilis; assembly: GCF_050947875.1. Taxonomy (NCBI): domain Eukaryota; kingdom Metazoa; phylum Arthropoda; class Arachnida; order Ixodida; family Ixodidae; genus Dermacentor; species Dermacentor variabilis. The sequence goes on along the minus strand of NC_134575.1, from coordinate 109,075,293 downwards.
CGCGCGCTCCTTGACCTTAGTCGTCCTACTGCTCGCTTGTGCGTGTTTGCGAATCGGTAACTACGGTCCGCAACGCAACTGCCCAGTCACTCGCATTTCAACAGAGTCGCGATAATAGTCTGATTAGCTGCGCGAACCGATTCCAACAGTGTTTTGCGTTGGCTAGAAGGCATCCAGGTGCGGTGCTTGGCTGCAAGAGCGCCGACTTGGAAGACGAAAGAACGCGACACCGGCTGCCTCATGATGACGCCCTGCACAATGCCTCGCTTGAGCGCAATCGAGTTACCGCAGAATGAAAGCGCCACGGCGATTTAAGTGTTTGTGGGTTCCACTTCAGTGTCGCACGCGCACCGGCATTGGCGATGCCATTAGCGCGGAACGGGCCAACAGCCAGTGGGCGGAGACACCAGTAACGTTCCAATTCGTATCGTCACCGCGATCTGTTGAAGGCGGCAATGGCGGCTGCACACCTCCAGCGGAGGCGCTTCGGCACGCCGTGTCACCGTGCGGATCCATTATATGTGCGTGCCTTTCTAGATGGGCGCGCAACACAGGGTGCACGGCGGCTAGGTGTTCGTTGCAGATTCGTGCACAACCACAAGACCACGACTAAATTTCGACCTCTGGGTGTTTTCGAGGCCCTTGAGGTCACGTTTAATTCCATCCTCCAAGAATGAAATCAACTGAGAACTGTACTGTTGTCGCGCTGAAGAGCAGCAATATAATCAGCGCGATATATATTCCGATAAATGACGCAGTGGTCAGCGAATAAAGAAATATTTGATGAAATATTAGTTCGGAAATCAATAAAAGATCAGAAATATTAACGCTCCTAGTACCAAGCCCCGTGGTGCACCTATCAAAGTAGGTTGAATTGATGATCTAAAATTGTTAGCAGGGACGAAATGAGTACGGTTTACAAGAAAATATTTAATACAGTTAAAGACGTGGTGGTCAAGATTAAGGAGGCTAAGTTGAAAAAAATAGCAAGGCATGGGGACTTTCTTTATAAAATGCATTAGCCAACGCAAGGCAAATACAGTGTTATGATTAGGTAATCGAGAAGCTTATGCAAAGCCTTAGTGAAAATTAGTTGCGCATATTCACAGGAGTTATTTTAATGGAAACCATGTTGTGCCCCTATGAACGAATGCTGGAAAACGCTCGTCCTGTTCTCTTTTAGCCTGTTCGTCACTTCGCGCTACAAACCGTACCAACTCACCCAGGTTTCTATATATTTGCTATGAGAAGCCCATTATGTTCCGGTAAATTTGTTAATTTTAAAATAAAACTTGCTCCAGCGTTTTGCATGGTAGCCATGTGAGAGTACTCGGACGATAATTAAGAGGATGAAGAGATAACTTGTGTTTGCAGACTGGCGTCAACTTATTACTTAGCTAATCGCTTCGAGCACCTGTAGATTCAAGTGACTGTGAGAAAATGCATCGTAGAATGAACGAGTACTATCCTAGCGTAGCTTTCAGAAATTCGCATTTTATTCCGCCAGTACCACTAGAAGATATCTCCCAGCGCGAACTTTCTCCGAAGTAACAACCATGTAACTCATTGTCCCTAGGTAAATTGTGTGAACGAAGGTGGCCCTTTATTATTCGAAGGATCAGAAAATACTTTGATAAACGTTTCCTTTGGAAAAAGGGTATATTTGTGTCGTAGAGCAGAATGACAAACGCCGCAGCAGCAGGTAGGCTGCATCCATACTCTCTCGCTCGCCACGACAGAAATGCGAAATTGGCGATGCGGATTTGTGGGGGGGAGGGGTAGCATGTAATTAATTGGTGGTAAGCGCAACCAAGTGAATGGGCCCGTGGTACTTCGAAAGGAGCTTGGACAAAAGGCCAGGAGCAGCAACAGGCGGGACTCAAAACCATACGAGGTCGTCGAAGGGAAAGGTGTGAGGAGGTGGATTGAGGTCATGATGCTGTTTTTGGCGTCACTGTTGAGCAGACGTCAAGGAATAGGCCAGCTGTCGGCATTTTTCGGCATGATGAGCGACCGTAGAAATACATGAGCAGCCGGCAGGGTCTGGCCGGTGCGGGAGAACCGTATCAATGGTGCTGGAGAGCTGGTGGCGATAACGCGAAATAATGGTGCGGATCAGGTAGTGTCTTGAGAGGCAGTGTAATATGCGTGTGTGGCAAAGGGTAGTACAGGGTGCCAGTTGGAGTGGTCTGACGTAACATACGTTGATGGAATGTCGCCAAGACTTCTATTGAATTGTTCTGTTGAGCCATTGGTCTTTGGGTGACAAGCAGTAGTGGCGTGGTGAATACGGCAATAAAATAGGAGCAACAGCCGAACGTCCGAGAGGGATACGCGACCCGGATTACTCAGCAGTTCACGTAGTGCGCCATGGTGGAGAACAAATTTGTTTAGAATGAACAAGGCGACGCCTTTTCCAGATGTAGCAGGCAAGGTGCTCGTTACAGCCCACCATGTGAAATGATCCACAGCGACGATAATTCATCGGTTGCCAGTGCCAGCCGATGGTAGAGGTCCGTATAAATGAAAGTCGACACGGTAAAACGGACGAGCTGGGGAAGAACATGGCTGCAGAGGTGCAGTGGAGAGATGCGGGCATATTTGCTTTGCTGGTAGGCAATGCAAGAGCACAAGTGTTTGCGGACGAAATTCTACATCCCCCGCCAATAATATTGTAGGCGAAGCCGTGTGTAAGTCTTATAAACTCCGCCGTGACCACACCTGGGGTCAGAATGAAAAGCGGAACATAAATCTTTTCGAATACGGCGGGGCACCACTAAGAACCATATGCCGTCGTCTTTGTAGTAGTTGCGGTGGTATGAAAATCCGTCGCCAAGGGTGAATTGCTGCGCTTGTCGGCGTAACGCTCCAGGTGCCGGAGCAGCCAGAAGATTTCACAAAACATTGACTATTATGACGATCCATGGATCTCTGCTTCGCTCCAAGGCCATGCCCAGGATGCCAAGTGATGAGATATCATGACTGTAGCTGGCGTACATAAATGGGAAGCGCGAGAGGGCATTTACGTTGTAGTGTCTGGTTCCAGAGCGACCGGCGAAACGCATACCTCATTCCGGAATTCCGAGAGCCCACCGAACGAGGCAGCTCGACAGGTCTGTTACGTTAGACCACCAGCAAAGAGCGCTGTTATCTGTCACCACGCCAAAGGGTTGACCGTAGAGATATGGGCGAAATTTTGAACAATCCATACGATAGCCAACCACTCTTCTTCTGTTACTCAGTATATAGTTTCCGGGTTGGTGAGGGCACGTCGGGCACACGTGACGATGTATTCGGCGTTAGTGTTCTTACATTGAGTAGGAACTGCACGGAGGCCGACATCACTGGTGCCAGTGTGAAGTTCGGTAGGTTAGCTTTGATCAAAATGGCGCAAGATTGGCGGAGCCCTAAGTAGGCGGCGAAGAGTTGTAAAAGCATATTCAGAGGTCTCCAACCAAATAGAAAGCTCATTGGCGCCTTGCAGAAGCTGTCTGTGATGTGCGACAACTATAGAGAACTTGCGAACTAATCTTCGAAAGCAGGAGCATAGGCCAATGAAAGTGCGCAGTGCTTTAAAGTTACCGGATATGGCACGAAGTTTCGCAGGATCAAGAAAAATGTCCTCTTTAGAGAAAACATGGCCTAATGAACTCTGTTTTCGAGATGCAGTCCGGGCAGCAGTCCGGGCACACGTGGAAACTTCACGCAAAAGGCGAAGATTGGTCGGAAAATCTAGGGAAAATACGGCAGCGTCATGGAGGTAGCAGAGACCAGTATGTAACTTCAGGCCGCGCAGCATGCCGTGTTTCATGCGTTAAAGGGACACTAAAGGTTACTATGAAGTCAAGTTAAAGTAATAAAGCAATGCTCTAGAACCTCTGAGGCATCAATATAATCGCGAACTGAGCTTTATTAACCGAGAAATCGAGGCAAATGCATGACACGATTTGAGACCCCCCCCCCACGATAATCCGGTACTAGCCCGATGACGAAGGCACTTCTCATCATAATTTATGTCACTAGAACTCAACTACTCGCATTAAAAAGATAATTTCATTAGGTTACAAGACGGAAGAAATGCTGCTTGTCTACTTCTGTTCGATTCTAAGAAAAAATATTTTGACGTTACCCTTCACTAGTATGGGTGGTCGAAAGGTTTCCTTTTCGCTCGACTCTGCGCGCTCGACTCTACGCCGCGCGCTTTTTGGTGTTTCATTTGTTTCGTTATCGCGTCGGGCTGCGCTGGTTCTGCTGGCTCGCGAAACTGGCAATTGGAACAAGCAGCGAGAATGCCACGTCCATGTGTTTTCGTGGGATGCGCGAACGGCCCGCGGAACTTGGCCAAGGGCAGTTGAAGCGGCGACTCCAACATTACTTATCACTGTGTGCCAACGAGTGAACTTCTTCGTTCGAAGTGGTTAAGTGCCGTACCTCTGCCACACCGCGTTCGCAAAGAGCCGAAAAATCGCATAGTGTGCTCGCTGAACTCTAGTCCAGAGGATGACGACTTCAACGCAGACTTACTGAAGTCGTGTGGAGTGCCTTTGAAAGCAATGCTTTCCCGTAGCGCTGTTCCGTCGGTCTTGCCTACATCTTCCGGAGCGCAAGAAAAACTGCAGGTTGAAGACGGGGCGGCGAGTGCGCCATTTGGTTTTCGCGAAGGAAAAGCTACAAATGGGCGGATATGTACAGCCATCGCATACAGTTGCCGTCGTAGTAGTACGCAACCACGCAGGCAGCGCGAGCCCTCAGCAGCAGGTCACGTTCATCAGTGCTTAAATCGCTGAAGTCGAGCCCAGCATCGCGAGCCAATGTGTCGTTGTCAGGGTCGTCCAATGCAACCAGCGTCAAAGATGGCGTCATAAAATAAAGAACCAGCTGATCTTAGCGCGCTTTCCCTTCCGCTAGCCGCCACAGTTCCGCTTTCGCGCTGCTGTCGGCTCTGTCTTGGCTCTGTTTCTGGCCGCGTGTTTGCGCTTTGCGGAGAAAAACCGTAGCGCCGTGTGCGGGCGCCGTTTTGCTCAACGACGGCGCAACGTCACTTTGAGACCATGACGTCACCACTCCTCGGTCGGAGGGCGGGCGATTTGGACTGCGCTAGAGGTACGCAGATGCTTCAGAACTCATTTGCTCTTAAAGTAGGTCTCTTCTTCGCATGCAACAAGCGTTTCGAGGTCTCTGGGATGGTATTTCAACAGTCCACGTTGACCTAATATTAACCTTTAGTGTCCCTTTAAAAGGTGGTGAGTGTGTTGCAGAGACCAAACAGCAATATAGTGAATTCGCACTATCCGTCTCTTGTCATGAACGCTGTTTCGGAACAGTCAGCGTTAGCCATAGGCACCTGCCAGCAGCTACAGCGTAGATCTGAGGAGGAAAAAACTCCGCTCCTTGCAACCAGTCTAGTGCGTCGTTGATACGTCTAGCACGTCGTTCATACGTCTCTTTTCAATACGACGACTGGTGATGCCCAGGGAGTACTAGACGACTGCGTGATACCGCGTTTGAGCATATCGTTAACCTGGTCATCAATAAGGCACCTTTGGCTCACCGATACTCGGTACTGTCGTATGGGTGCATGGCTCCCAGTGTCGATAGTTTCCGAAACAGTCGTTGCACGGCCGGGTGACGTTGCTTGGCAGTGAAAAAAGAAAGAGAAACCTTGCAGCAAGTGAAAAAGTTCGTCTCCCTGCGTTGTTGTAAGGTCGCTGTAACGTCACTGCTTATAGCTGGCGTAAAAGAACGCGGCATTGACTGATAGGTCAACGCCTCAAGAGTGACAAGGTGAGCGGAGTCATCCATCATGTCAAAAGTCGAAGATAAGGTCAGTGGATCTGCAGTCCCAAGGCTTTCACAGCAGCGTAAAATATTTGGATTGACCGATGGGTTCGACACGCACATGAGAGAGGGCCCAGCTTTAAACTCGAGGAGAGCGAACGGCAGTGGTAGTGATCTTTGGCGAACTAATAGTTCAGACGCTGCGAAGAGTACTCTGCTGTCATTTACATAGTCACAAGGGACACTGAGAAGAGCAGAAAGCAAGGCAAGTATAAGGGTGTCTTTTCAAATGGTGATTTCGCAACAAGCGTGCTAGTAATGTTCAGTGATATCTGCCGAACACGGAAGCACCTCGATTTCGGCTGCGGTGCAGCCGATGATTGCATAATGTGTGGAGAGAAAGTACCAACCTAATATGACCACGTGAGAGCGAATGGAAGCACGATGACTTCGATGACAAGGAGGACCTCCTGAATGACGACACGAACGGTGTAGGTGCAGGCATCGGATCGCTCGACGTACTGCGCGTTGGTAGTCCGAAGGGATTGTCCAGAAGAAGGCGTCTCAATACGTTGATGACGGGAGTGTGCCATTAATCATTCACTTCAATGCTAAAACTCTCCACAAGCATTTTGATGTTTTCAGCAGCTATTTTCGACACTTTAGAACACCTTTTCACTTATATGTGTGTCTGAAACCTGGCTTAGTAATGATGAAAAGAACCTATTCTGCTTTAACTGATACATTTTGAGTATTCCATAAGAGAGACGAGTAGTCACGATGGTGCAGGCGTATTTGTGCCATATAACATTCCATACAAACGTCGCCATGACTTGGAGTTGAATATTACTAACGGCGAACCTGTATTTGTTCTTTTTTTAATTCCCCCGTCTTCTGTATAGACAACAAAACTTCGTGTTTGGCTGCATTTTTCGCTCACCTTCTTCTTGATTTGCTGATTTCTGTAGTGTCTTTGATCAAGTCATGGAACAAATATCATGCGCTAATTGTACCGAAATAATTATGGGCAATATCAATATTAATCTCATGGATACCACTTCATCTAATTATTCTAGTTATCCAAGCATATACCATAGTTTCGGGTAGGAATGTTTAATTACTTTCCCTACTCGCTGTTGTACCATTGCCGATGGCACCTAAATTGATCGCGTATTATCGAACTTAATAGACCCACCTTTTACTGGCATTGTTACCACCGACATTACTGATCACCACCCTATCGTTCTACGCCTGCGCACTCAATACACCTCATCAAACACTTCGTTCTACAGAGTTCTACTTGATAAAGAAATGTTCCTTGCTAGCCTAACTAAAACTGTCTGGTCGGAAGTTGTATTATCTAATGATCCTCAATAAGGTTTCTCATAGTTTTAACGACAATTTCATCGCACTTCAACTCCCACTCTAATAAACTAAAATGCAGAAATAAGGTGTCATCGCCTCAAAGTCCATGGCTTACAGATAGCCTTCTGAAAGCAGAGCGGTCTCGTGAAAGACTAAGAACAAACCTTTCAATACTAAACTTCTTGCCCCTTACAAAAAATTTTCTAACTCACTTTCTGCACAGCTGATAACTGCGAGGAGGAATTATAGGAAACAAAAAATTATAGAATGTCGTAATAACACTAGGAAAAGGTGGGAAGCTGTTAACACCTTTTGAAACCACTACTCTCATAACGTCATTTCGAGAATCATTCATAATGCCATGGTGTACATTAATCACCTTTTGTGAGGATTTCTTGAAATACAATTCTGATTCTGCTTCATGCTGCAATATGTTCTTTAAGCGCTTACCTCACAATCTTTTTGTCTTTTTTCTAACAACGCCTGATGAAGTATTTTAATAATTAGGACCGTTAAAGCCAGTAGTGCTGGACTCCATAACGTAAACGCTTAGCACATTAAAATTACCACCCCCCTCCCCCCTTATCGCAAAGTTCTTTCAGCTAACATTAACGTGATTTTTAAAACTTGTTGTTTTCCCACGTGAACTCAAACGCAGTCGAGTGATTCCTGTTTTCGAATAAGGTGAAGGCCCGATTGCACAGAATTATAGACCCATTTATGTTCTTTCATTTTTAATTAAGGTATTGAAAAATTTATCGAGAAGCATCTAACGAAATAGTTAGGTAAAGTTGGCATTTTCCCCTTATCAATTTGGCTTTCGTTTTGGTTTTTGAACTAATCTTGCATTTGTACTTCCTACTGATTATCTCAAAAGGCGATTGATGAAGGTACATTTGCAGCCTCAATATTCTTTGACCAATGTAAGGCCTTCCGCAGAATCACAGAATTTTTTGTGCTAAACTTGAAGTCATTGGAACAACTGGTCCGTCACTACGTCTAATCCGCAGTTACTTAGAAGATAGAAAACAATTTGCTTTCTACCTTGGTGCTACTCCAAAGAAGCTACTGCTAACATTCGTGTATATCAGAGGTCCATATTAGGTTCCTTACTTTTCCCAATTTAATTGATGATCGGCCTAGTTGCATTTCCTCATCGAATTGCATTCTGCACGCTTACGACACTACTATATTTCGTTGTAACAATTGTGTAACAACGCTAACGAATAAGGAAAACGGAAATATCTGGACCCAAATAGTGTGAACTTCATAAGCTACAGATTAACAATAATAAGGCTGCTTTTATTGTTTTTGCCTAGAATCAGCGATCACGTGAGCTCATTCAGTCTAGTTTCATCAACAAAAACCTAATCACTGCAGTTGATCATTGAAGATATTTAAGTACGGAATTTAATCACTACCTTAAATTTCACCATAACATAGCTAAAGTAAAAAAATGGCATATGGAATACGCGTTTTATTCAAAGCACGACCATATTTCTCATTTTGTACTCTCAGATAGCTTTATTATGCTTTTGTTCAGTCATATATTAAGTATAACAATGAATCATGGGGAAACGCTTATAACTGTCACCTAAGTTACTTGCAAGTCATCGAGCTATTCGCCTAATAACAATTTCACCTTGTAGAATTAGCGCTCAGTTATTACAGAAATATAATATTTCGAGTCTTAATAATTTTGGTAAATATAACCTCGCCATATTTATCTCTGGGGAATTAAACAATGAGATCGAAGAAACGATCATACCAAAGGTATGCCTTATTATTATAAATAATACTATATTTGTAGTCAATATGAACTTCATTTTATCCTACATTAGAACCAACTATGGTAAGCATTCATTACACTTTCTAGCTTTATCCCTCTGGAACACAGTACCATTCTCTTTAGAATACCTGGAAGCTCAAAGATTTCATACAGAACTTAAGCACGAATTCCTGTTAGCTTTCTCCGACCTTCCCATTTTAGTGTAGTGTGTGTTGTATTTCTAACTTTACTTTACTGGAATTCAACTTTGTTTCTATATTTGTCTACCATATTTGTTGCATCGACATCATTTATCGTGTATGAGTTTATATAATGTATAATTTTGGTTACACTCTTCCATCCTTTTCCCACAATTAAGTCTCAAGGATGTCTAATCAGCCAGGTGCACTTAGACGTATCAGTAATGTTTGTGCAATACATGCGCTTTCATTTCACTCACACGTGTTGCAATGTATGCGCCGAGTACAAGCGATATAAACACGCGAATTTCGTCTGCACTTTGACGTCAGTAGCGAAATGATTTGCGTTTCCAAATACCTTGACTAATGCACTCAGTGCTACTCACTGATAGAAAGTATGCCAATGACGTCATCAGGCGTGTATGAAAGAGAATGCATAACCGCTTCCTTTGAGATCTACATGGCACCCTCTCTTAGACATACACAGCTTCGAAACAGGAAGAATGTGCGTGAAGCCATACACAACTCGAATTTCTGGAAAAAGAGGCCTACACATTGCACATACCATGTGTTCTCTTACAACGCAGCATTCTCTAAAAGTTGGCAAGCTTAGCTTCCTTAGATACACATGAGCGATAAGTTCTTTAAATTTTTTTAAATCTTCACAATTTTATTTTTAGATTTTATGTTAGACGTTCATTTTCTCTTACCTACGAACCAACTCAATAACAAGTTCATTATGGTGACCTAAATTTTACGTCGGTATTTCAACAAGGCATTTCCCAGATATTGCGCATCACGTCGCTTTCTTTTGAACCTCTAGAATGATTTCGGCTGTAGCTAGTCCTGTATCTTCCCTGACATATTTCTTGAACTTATTTGCCTTTGACCAAGAGAAAACGATGGCGTGTGATATAACACCACTGAGTTGTATACAACGCGTGAATACCAAAACGTTTTGTGCGTAAACACTCCATATAGAATGCCAAGATGGCTTCATTCATAGACCCTGAACAAGAGAAATTATGAATAGCTGTTGAATAGCAGCGATAAACAACAACCGATGTGTGATCGCCGGTTTGCCATCTTACTCAGTACGCAGCAACCAAAGCAAGACAATCATCCACCTATGTTTGCGTCGCAGCTTCTAGCTTCTTCCGTTTCGTGATTCCGCGGCATCGCCCACCTCGCGTGATCGCCGATGGTAGTTCCCCACCAACGCTGTAGACGAACTGCTTCGTCTGTGCGACGCGCATTTCCGACACTCAACGCCGTATCCTCCACAGACCTATGGTCTCGTTTAATGGATGAACCGAATGCTGACAAGCATGCTGCCCACGTACGTGTCCTCTGACCACAGGAATTAGGATGACGCCTTACCATTCATCAAGCATGCATACCTATAACACAGCGGAGCATGAATCATCTCACTACAGCCCTTCCTATCTCCCTTATGCCTGGTTGCCGCATATCTGCCTCGACACCATCCTATCGTTTTCCGTATATACCAAATATTCAAGTCAAAGTCCAAGTTCAGTTTGTTTGAACATCAACATTTACAGACAGTGATGCAGCGGACAGGGAGAAAAGCCTCAATATAGGGCTTGACTGCGTCCACTGGCCGTCTACTTGGCAGCAGTGCAAATAAAGACTACATACAAGAGTGTCGAATGGAAGAACGCAAGACATAAAAAGATAACCACTTAGAATCGTAGAACAAAAAGCAATATCATTATTAGAAGAACGCATATCTAAACAAACGGCCAATAAATATATAAAAGGAACATGTGTAGAAATCGCAAACAAATTTGATCGCCGATACACTCTGCCTTGCCGAAGAAGCCCAAGGATAGCACATTTTCGCACTCTGCCACCGCAAAACCGCTCAAAGCAGCGGTACCACCGCACTCAGTAAGGCTTTGGATCCCACAGCGCAAGCGCGGTTTATGCTGTAAGTTTTCGTCACACTATGTTTGCTCGTTCACCGTTTTAGACCATTTGAGTGTCCTAACTTACGTCGTCACACGCCTCCAGTGTATGGTCTGCGTTTTAAGCACGATTATACCATCACTGAACAATGACTATCCCAGCTGGCTTCGTCTGCGAAACGGCAATTAAAACGCGGCGAGATCAAGAGGTTGAAGAAGAAGAGGACGATGACGGTCTGTGCGGCGAGCAGCAGTGTTTACATGGCTATCATCCCGATCAATCGTATATACCAGCCTTGATCTGTAAATAAACACACAATAATCCGTAACAATATCATTAAGGGGGCCCGAAAGGCAATAGCACGCCTATAAACCATCCGAAGAAGTCGGACACACATCCGATGCATGTCCCATACTAAACTCCCTGGGATGCTGGATCTGTGAGACCGCCATCCTCATAGCGCCATCCCTGAGGACTACAACTGCGCTGTACCTTGTGCCCTATGCAGTGGCGCACACCACACCATGGACCCCGAGTGTAAGAAACTACTCAAGCCCAAATATATCACAATAAAAAAAAACATGTAGGCTTACCTTGGTGTTAATGCCGCTACGACAGAGTAGACATTGATGTGGTGTGATGTAAATAGCCATCACTTAAAAATATTTGTTTTGGCTGCTAGATAAACGTCTACAGTGACGCTAACTATCCGTATCAAATTAAGAAATAGGGAATTTTTTTTCTATAGAGCAAACAAATCTAGGCTATGATTTTCAATATGTGCGTTTTCTTCAAGAACGGAATGCACCCTAATTTATTGCAGCTTCTTGCAAGGGAAACCCTTTTTTAGCGTCAACGCCTGCAACGCACGCCAAGAGGTAAAATGAAGATATGGCAGAGTGCGTTGTTAATTGCGACGGCAAGCTGTGTATC